>NC_056523.1:27308818-27403206 GCF_019175285.1 Sceloporus undulatus | reverse complement strand
ATTTGTATACCGCCCTCTGGCAAACCAATCCGGGCGGTTAACAACAGTAAAATATAAAATATGACAATTAAAAACACTTTATCCCTCCCCCCCTTAAGACAATATTAAACAGTATAACATATTAAAAACACAATGTCAATGCATAAAAACAACAATTAAAAACTAAAAAAACCCTGATATCCCTCTGTTGATCCTCGACCATCACTAAGATGGGGCCACGGGAGGAATGAGGGAATCAGGAACCTGGGCCGGGATGGTTAATCTGGAAAGGCCTGCCGGAAGAGATCCGTCTTGACCGCTTTTTTAAAGCTGTCTAATGATGTTATCTGACGGATCTCATCCGGCAGGTCGTTCCAGAGTTTGGGGGCGACAGCAGAGAACGGCCTCTGGGAGGTCGCCGCAAGCCTAGATTTTAGAGGCTGTCGTAAGTTCCTCCCAGAGGACCGGAGAGCGCGGGGAGGATTGTACGGGAGGAGGCGGTCCCTAAGATAGCTTGGACCCAAGCCATTTAGGGCTTTAAAGGTGATAACCAACACATTGTACTGGGCCCGGAAGCTGATAGGCAGCCAGTGGAGGGACCTCAAAACCGGAGTAATGTGGTCCCTCCTAGATGTTCCTGAGACAAGCCTGGCTGCCATATTTTGAACCAGCTGTAATTTCCGAGTCAAGCACAGGGGTAGCCCCATGTAGAGTGCATTACAGAAGTCAAGGCGTGAGGTTACCAGCACGTGCACAACCGTCTCGAGATCCCTTACTTCCAGAAAAGGGCGCAGCTGGCGTATCAGCCAAAGCTGATAACAGGCACTCCTGACCGTCGCATTTACCTGATTTGTCATCAGGAGCGACGAGTCAAGGAGCATCCCCAGACTGCGAACACAGTCACTGGAGGAGAGTGTGACCCCATCCAGGACTGGAGGTTGCAACCCAATTCTTGGTTTCGGGGCCGCTACCATGAGCACCTCCGTCTTGTCTGGATTCAGTTTCAATCTGTTTTTTCCTCATCCAGCCCATTACCGCCTGAAGACATTCATTGAGAGAAGAGATGCCATCGGAATTCGAGGCCGACGAACGAGATACAGAGAAATAGATTTGGGTGTCATCAGCGTACTGATAACACCCAGCACCATGACTCCGTATTATCTCACCCAGCGGCTTCATATAGATGTTAAATAACATCGGGGACAAAATAGCCCCCTGAGGAACCCCACAAGTGAGGTACCTCTTACTGGAGCTACAGTCCCCGAGTAGCACCCTTTGAGACCTGCCCGAGAGGAAGGACCTGAACCACTGCAGAGCAGTGCCCCCCGATACCTAACCCCCTCAGGCGGTCCAAGAGGATGCCGTGATCTATAGTATCAAAAGCCGCTGAGAGGTCTAAGAGCACCAACAGGGTCACACTCCCCTTGTCAATGCTCAGACGCAGATCGTCGGTCAAGGCAACCATGGCAGTCTCAACCCCAAAGCCTGTCCTAAAGCCAGTTTGAAATGGGTCTAGATAATCGGTTTCATCCAAGACAGCTTGGAGCTGAAGGGCAACCGCCCTCTCGATCACCTTGCTCAAAAATGGCAGCAATGACACCGGCCTATAATTCTTCATATCCAGGGGGTCTAGGGAAGGTTTTTTCAGGAGTGGCCTAACCGCCGCTTCCTTTAAACAAGATGGAACATGTCCTTCCCTGAAGGATGCACCGATGATATCCGTGAGGAATCTCATCAATGCATCCCCCCCCCTGGACGGCCAGCCATGATGGGCAAGGGTCGAGAGGGCAAGTTGTCTTCCTCACCTTACCAAGCAGCTTGTCCACGTCATCAGTACTCACAGATTGGAACTGATCCAGTATAACTACATCGGCGGAGTCACTGGACGCCTCGCCTGTCGACTCTGTTTCAACTGTGGCATCTAAGTCGGCTCTTATCTGAGAGATTTTGTCTGCAAAGTAGTTGTTAAACGCGTCACAGCAGGCCATCGTCGGGTTAAGTAAGGGATTTGGCGCAGGGGGCACATGTGTCATTTCCCTCACCACCTTAAACAGCTCTGCTGGACGGGACTCTGCAGACGCAATACGTGCAGAGGAGAAGGCTCTCTTCGCTGCACGTATTGCCTCCCGATAGGAACGAAGAAAGTTCCTATGGCGAGTTCTGTCGGATAAGAGTCGAGTCTTCCGCCACCTGCGCTCTAGCCGTCGTCCAAACCACTTCATCTTCCTCAGCTCTGGCGTGAACCAGGGCCTCCGATTTGGGGCGGGATGGCAAGGGCGCTTGGGAGCAATCGTGTCGATAGCCCTGGTAAGATCAGTGTTCCAGGTATTGACCAGGGCATCGACAGGATCACCAGCATTCCCAACCATTAAACCCTCTAAGGCTGTCTGGAATCCAATGGGCTCCATCAGCCTTCGAGGGCGGACCATTCTAATGGGTCCGCCACCCCCAGTGGGGCAGATATTGGCTCTAAGTTTCGTCTTGACCAGGAAATGATCCATCCATGACAATGCGAAGGTACTTACCACCTCCGCCCACTGATATTCCTGTTCCGTACTGAAGACCGCATCGAGTGTATGACCCGCGCAATGTGTAGGCCCGTTGACCAGTTGGGATAGGCCCATATTTGTCATGGTATCCATGAACTCCCGAGCCGCGCCTGTTAAGCTGGTCTCGAGCGGGATGTTGAAGTCCCCCAAAACTAAAAGTCTGGGGGTCTCCAACAGCAGCTCAGAGACCAGCTGTGTCAGCTCAGTCAGGGAGTCTGCTAGACAACGGGGTGGCCGGTAGACTAGCAAAATCCCCAATCTATCCCTGGTCTTCAGGCTGAGGTACATACACTCGAAATGGACTGTATTCCGGACAGGTATCCTGGTCAAGGTCAAGGTGTTCTTATAAACCAGAGCCACTCCGCCCCCCCGCCCACTTCCCCTCACCTGCTCACTGACAGAGTACCCGGCTGCTGCAATTTTGTGAAGAAAGCAAATTCGTGAATGAACTGAAAAAGAAAACACGGTATTTTTGCAAAAATGCTTGCTTCCTGATTCATCTCACTTTCTGTCTGGATTTTGACTGGTTTGAGCACAGCTTCATCTGAAAAGCAATTGCAAAATAGTCCCTAATGCCCTGGATAACTCTGCATTGTGACCAGTTTAACCTTCCAATTTTCCCTGAAAATTGACCCTGTGAAAAGATCTGCAGAGTCCACAACAGCCTTCAATTTATTTATTTGTTTATTTATTTTTGTCAAAAAGGCAGCTAAAGCCTGAAGTGACATGATATGCTGGAATGCTGTGATGGAGCCAGCAAGGGAAAGGAATTGGCCTTTTCCCCTGCAACTGCCCACCACTAGTTTATGTAAGTCCAAACCTATGGCATCTAGTAATTTTCAGCTGCATTTCCCATCAGCCCAAACTAATGTGGCTAATGGCAAAGAATTATGGCAGTTGGAAATCCAAAGCATCTGGAGAGTGTGAAGATGGGAAATGGTGGTTTATGCACTTTCTCTCTCTTCATAAAAGAAGGAATTCTTTTTCTTGGTCAAGGTAAGGAGAACTATCAAAGAAGAGCTAGAGCCAGTAGCACCTGAGGTGATATGGAGGGCAAAGCTTTGCTTTGTGGGGGAAAGTCTGAATCTAAACATAGAGGTGTATAAGACTGGCTCAAAGTAAGTGGTATCTTTTTGAGCACAGAGGCAGAGAGTGCATAGCTGGCACGTTGTTGGTGCCCTATGTATGTGTAAGTTCCCTTTGGCTTTGTATTTTTTTTAAATAAAATCCATATCCTGTTGAAGATTATAAAAGCTGACTTATACCATTGCTCATTGTTGCATATTGTATATTGTACATTTGCAACATCACAGTTCTCTAATGACAAAACAATTGATGTGTACTTCCATGAACATAATGTGATGGTGCATCTCTTCTCTGAGGCCATATTTTAAGCCTCTTCTGCTCAGACTTTATCAGCCTCCCTGGGTGCAACATAAAAGCCCTCTCCTGCAGGTAAAGGAGAAAGTCATTTGGAAGCCTTCCAAGAAGATTGCTCTCATTTTTTGCTTCCTATTAAAACATTTTTAAAAATTGCTTCTGCAAAAGTGTCTTACTTTTCACATCACAGGAATATTTTCTCTATGCTGCTTTGCCGTTGCATCCTCCTCCACTCTCTCTCTTAAAAGCATTCTTTGTAAAACTACAAACTGAGGGTCAATGGTACTTCCTTTTCTTTTCTTTTCTGTTTTTTTTCCTCCGGGGAAACAAAAATTTCTCTCAACATTTTCTCATGCTAGAAGAAGCCCTGAGGCAGGACCAGCAAAATGGTAGGAAAGGCAGACCTTTTGTAGCAATGTGTGATACCTTGTGGGAGACATAAATAGTTCACAACAGAAATTTACCATGCCAAGAAGAGGCGTTGATAGATCTTTGGCTTTAGCAACAAAGGAAAATAAATGTTTTTTTTAAAAAAAAAACCAATAAAATAACAAAACTAAGATAAAATAGATTTGTAGATTTACAGTCAGCTCTCCATATCTGTGGATTCCTTATCCACAGATTCAACCAGCCATGGTTTGAAATATATATATATATATATATATATATATATATAATTCCAATAAACAAACCTTTATTTTGCCATTTTATATAAGGAACAGAATTTTACTATTCCAATGTATTTAATGAGACTTGAGCATCCATGGATTTTGATAGGACCAAACCCCAGTGGATATCAAGAGCCCACTGTACATACAAATCTCATGTTATCTGTTAGGGCACTGTATACATATCTACCGGGTCAATATCACATTCTGCATGTTATAGGAACATGGAGATGTTACTCTTCTTCTCAGATCATATAGTGTGAGCAATACATTAGCTCAGACTAAGGCATACAGGGATAATAAATAATAATAAATAAAACTTTATTTTTACCCTTCCTCCCTGTCAGAAGACAAAAAAAGTCTATACAGCAACAATATCCCAATTACTCCCTCCCTCACCTAAAACATCAATTAAATACTTTTAATCATTAAAATATTCCATTAAAATAATCGGAGATGGGCAAATGGGGATAAAGAGTACTTAGTGAGATGGATGATCAAATTAATGGCCGGATTTACTATTCAGGAAAGGCCTTCCGGAAGAGATCCATCTTGGCAGACTTTTTAAAGCTGTCCAAACTGGCAATATGGCAGATCTCCTCCGGCAGGCCATTCCATAATCTAGCATTCTTTCATCTCCTTTTCAAGGAAGAATGCATGGAAGACCCAAGCCATGAGTTTTTTAAGGTGTCTGCAGTTGGTGAGAAATGGTATGAACTGATGTTAAGAAATAAATATCTCATTGGTTCCCAGCTCATTAGTCTTTTCCCATGTAATTGGCAGTAAATACAGTGTATTAATTGCACCTTCATTTGGATTGTATATGTATGTATCAGAGGACTCTTGTCTTATAAAAATGAGAATATATGTACATGAAAACATTACTGCTGTTCCCAGAATAGGTTTCCTCTTCCTTTTTTTTGACATTCTGTACTATTTTCAAGGAAATGGCTGCTTTTCCTTCCCATATTGCCAGCACAGAAAATCAGAGTCATGGGCTGAAGTGACAGCCCCATTGTGCTTTAAAGATGATTAAGAAGGCAGTACTTCTGAAGCTAGATTTATTTATATTACTCCACGGAAGATTCACAGTCCCATATATATTTCAGAATGGGACTTTCCTCGAAGCCCCATCAGTAACAGACTGATGAATTGCATCATTTGAGGCCTGACGGAAGAACGCCTGGGTGATACTTCAAAAGGACTGAAGATATTATAAAAACCCTTGTAATAGACTTAATGTTTTTGTACCAACAAACTGCACCAAGGCTGCACATTTCTAAGCTGGCAGATGGTTTGTGACACAACTTCACAGGCATTGTGAAGGACAAAGGCAAGGTGACATTTTGGGATTCCAATTGACTGTGACCTCTTAATTTGTCTCATAGGCATACATTCTTCAATAAATTTTACAATGGGTAGCTTTAGTGATTGATTGCTAGTATTTGTAGTAGTTGTTGTGCTAAAGTCAGTGAGAACAGCCCAGGAAAAGTTATGTGCAGTTGGCTTATGTATTTCTATGGGAACTGAGCAGGGCTAATACGGCCCACAACATATAGCATGCCTTTCTCAGAAAGTGCTCAATGGTAGAGTATCTTAGCATGGTGTAGAGTATCTGAGCACACTCTCTCAGCCTCTGAGGCATTAGCAAAAACCCAATTGAATAAATCTTGGCAGGAAAACTCTGTGATAGGCTTGCCTTATAGCAATAGCACGTACATTTCTATGCAGCTTATCAGTGAATTAACACTTGCTGAGTGGTTTACAGTACCTAAGCCAATTGCCCCCAACAAGCTGGGTACTCATTTTACTGACCTATGAAAGGATGGAGGGCTGAGTGGACCCTGGAGCCCTGCCTGGGATTGAACTCACAACCTTGTGGCTGTGAGTGCTGCCAGTGAATTTAACCACTGCACCACCAGGGCTCCTTTAGGGCTTTAGGACTGCCACAAGTCAGAAATTATTTGAAGCAGCAGCAAACTATGTCACAAGTGGCATCCTTTGGTGACACAAAACAATGTCTCTCATACTCAAAGTGAGCTGGCTTCTGAGTGCTCTATATTTGGCTATTGTCTGGAATTTGATTTGTTGAGGCAGGGGATTTATAGTGAAGGAGGAAAGCCAGAATGAACCTGCTTTCATTGACATCACACAGCGTGTTATCTTGAATTGGTCATCCTGCCCCCAGAACACACAGTCCAATATTTGTAGGATCATGATTTTTCCCTGTGAAATCTATGGGCTGTCTTGATGCTACAAATGTTGGGTTGAATGTGTATATGCACCATTTCAAATTTCTCCTCTGCATGGCCCTCTGCAACAGTAGTGTTGCAACTGGGTCATGTGCTCCAGTGGCCATGGGAGGATACGGTACACTCAGGTTCCCCAACACACTTTAGACAGCAATTAGAGAAAGGATTTTCTGGCCAGTCACTATTAAGTTGCTCTGACTTCTCTTTTCACATCAAGTACCAGTTGAGTCTCCCTTATTCAAAAATCTGAAATGCTCCAAAATAAAAACCTTTCATGATATATGTTTTATTGTATAGTTTATAGTTAGATTGTTACATGTTATATGTGATTTTATGTATGTTCGTAGTGTTTTTTCCCTTTTTCTTGATGTATTTTTTAAACCAAATATAATAATTATTTAAAAATAAAAAATAAATAAAAACCTTTCATGAATGGATGAGATAGTGACACCTTTACTTTCTGCTAGTTCAATGTACACAAACCTTTTTTCATGCACAAAATTATTTAAAAATATATTGTTTAAAACAACCTTCCAGCTGTATGTATAAGGTGTATATGAAACATAAATTAATTTTGTGTCCAGGCTTTGATTCCATTTCCAAGATATCTTGTTATGTATATGCAAATATTCCAATATCTGAAAAATTCCTAAATGCAAAGCATTTCTGGTCCCAAGTATTTCAGATAAGGAAGACTCAACCTGTATTCCAATAGCTAGCCAAGCTAACTTTCCAGAGCAAAGCAACAAGCCTCCCAACCTGTCAAATACCTTCATATAACTGGATGATAGTATCTGGCTCTGATCTGTCCAGCTCAGTTTAAACAGGAAGTAAAATGGAATGAGTATATCTTTACTAGGCGTGCATGTACAACCCTAGAAGGAGAATAAAATTAGTATATTATCTTTACTGAAGATCATTGGAAGTTGGTGGCTTCCATATTAGTGGGGCAGATCTACCCTCCCTACAAAAAACATAGAGCATCTTGGATATCACCTTTAAAGTTAAGACTAAGGACTGCAGTATATTTATACACAAACCCCAACATGGAAGCTACAAGTTGTCAGTATTGGTGATGTACATTTTTACATAGATAGATAGTTACTGTTGTTCATTTATATAGCACCATCAATGTAAAACAACAGCAAGAACAAACAAACCAGCTCAGTCAAAAGTGTACAAATACACACAGAGAGAGAGGAGAGAGACAGAGACAGAGACGGGGGGGGGGGGGGGGGTGGTGAAGAAAGTAATAAAAATATAGAACTGTGTAATAAAATTATACTGAGTCAGAGTGGTTTCAGCATTGGACTGTGATTCTGGAGACCACAATCCCCACTTGACTATGGAAGCCTACTGGGTGACTTTGGGCAACCACACTGTGTCAGGGTCAGAGGAAGGCAACAAATATTGCCAGGAAAACCCCGTGAAAAGTTTGCCTTAGCGTCACCATAAGTCAGAAAAGACTTGAAAGCACACACACACATACCCTAAATCATCTTTCTCTCTTTCTGTGTCTGTTTCACTGTCTCACAAGACAGTGTGTTGCTCTCACTGTTGCACAGAGACATTTTAAACATGTTGTGGGGACAGTGTTGCAAAAGAAAAGTAGGGTAATAAGCGGAAGAAAAAACCCCAAAACCCAACAACAATGTTAATTATAACTTTCCATTTTCATGACATTTAAATTTGTGCACAAAAGTCTATTTGAAAACTGAATGATTTTACAGTTTTATTGATTCTATTTGACAGTTGGACATAAAATGCTAAATTAAATGAAAGATGGTAATAAAAGCGGATGCTGCATACATGATTCTTAGTTCTCTCTCTCTCTTTATATCTCCCCTCCCTTTTCCAAATCAGCAAGCTAAAGAATGCTGCTCACTCTGTAAGAATGAATGAATATGGGGGGAAATGTAGGAAGAATGAGAGGAAAGAAAAGGACATTGAGAAATTAGAGCGTGTCCAAAGGAGGGCGACTAAATGGTGAAGGAAGCTGGGGATGTTTAGCCTGGAGAAGAGAAGGTTAAGAGGTGATATGGTAGCCCTGTTTAAATATTTGAAGGGATGTCGTATTGAGGAGGGAACAAGCTTCTTTTCTGCTGTTCCAGAAAACAAGACATGGAACAACGGATTCAAACTACAGGAAAAGAGATTCCACCTCAACATTAGGAGGAACTTTCTGACTGTAAGGGCTGTTCAACAGTGGAACACACTCCCTTGGCGACTGTGGTGGAGTTTCCTTCCATAGAGGTCTTTAAACAGAGGCTGGATGGCCAACTGTTGGTGATGCTTTGATTGAGAGTTCCTGCATGGATGGGTGTTGGACTGGATGGCCCTTGTGGTCTCTTCCAACTCTATGATTCTATGAAGCAAAATGTTCATCCTTAGTATGACAGAAGATGAACCAAAACATTCAGGCCCAATCCTGCTTCACTGGATGTTGATTTGGTGGATCTGGCTTGACCCCTGACTGAGGCCAAACCCTGGAGGCAGTATTGTAACCAATCTGGCCAGACTGGATGTGGATCCAAAGGATCTGGACCAATCCATGACACAGGCCAAAACCCCGGGGGCAAGATTGAGCCCAATCGTGCCAGACTGGATGTGGATCTGGAAATGTCGCTGATCCACAATGCAGGCAAAAAACCCCAAGGCGGATTGAGGACAGGATGATCTGGCCTGATCCTGGGGTAAACAGGTGTATCCAGGTTAATTTGACCCCTCATTTGCCATGGAGTTTTCTGCAAACCCATGTCAAACCCCAGTTGCTTACCCCTCCCCCCGGCACGCTCCCTACCTTGCTGCACCATGGCTCATACTCAGAAGCTCCTTATCACTGTCATATATGGAAATGAGATGTCTGCCGACATGTATGCATTTAAGTTACCGTTTCTGACTCAGACACAACACGGGGGGGGGGGGCTTCTGAGTACCAGTAATGGCACAGCAAAATAAGGAGCTCACACTGGTACTAGGTTCCAGGTCCTGGGTCACCTACTGACCCAGCTGAGCACCAAGGACAGGATAGCATGGGTTGAGCCTGTGTTCCCCTGTCCGTTTTGCTCATCTCCTGTGGTTTTCACATTGGTTTCACTGGGATATAAGTACACCCTATGCAATCTGTATCCAATTTATTTCCCACTCTTTCAAGATGATTTTCCTGAATTTAAACACACTTTATTCCTTGAGCATTCTTTCTATCTTAAAAACCTGGGATGAAATCCCTAGACTAGCATGCAGTATAACCAGCCTCTACTTTTACTGTATTTACAACTCCTGAAGCGTCTATAAACTAGCACTTGATAGTGGGAGGTGGATCACTCTTGTGTAGAGGAATGACAGAATGCTGAAACTGTGAGACAGCCACATGCAATTTCCACTAAAAGTGTACACTAGCTTTAAAGAAAAGTATTATGTATGATGCACTGGTGCATGTCTATATGAAGTATTTCTTTGGGTCCAGCAAAGCTTCTAAATAAGCAGTGTGGGATTCCAGCTTAAGATGCGGAAACTGACTTTTCTGGAGGCTGAAACTTACTAGGGTATTAAGGGCCGTTCTAACAAACAAGCGTGGTTTGATATGGAAGCTTCAGAATCAGGAAATATGTTGAAAGGGGCTGTTGCTATTTATATAGCACCTGTACTCAGAATACCAAAACCATTTGGACTATACAGTAAACAATAATATTACTAAGCAAGGAAAGCAGAAATATTGAAATACATTTTCTTTTCTTTTTGTCCCCCCAGCTTTCCCCCCTTTTTTTGATAGAAGGGTGCACTTTGATGCAATGGTTTATGCATATCATGAAATTATTGCCTGGGAGCTTTCCTTTCCTTTATAAAAGGCAGAAATAACTTTTTAGATTGTGCCTTTGGGCACAGATATTCAGAATCCATTTGCCAAATTGATTCCTGAGCAATTTGCTTTGGGTGAAGGAGTGGTGTGTGTGGGTGTGTGTTTTTGTGTGTGTGTGTGTGCGTGTGTGTGTAGAGGTCTGATAGATTTCACATGAAGGAATTGGCTGAAATATATATCAAACCTTGGACTGAAAAATCTCTGTCCTTCTTTGTGAAATGACTATCCTGTTTTCAGAGCTGCTAAAAGGTAAATCAAGCATCTGTGATTTAATTTGAAAGATTCTCATTTACCTTCAGCAAAGAAAACAGCCATTGTTGAACAAAGCTGTTCACCTTATTTAATGCTTGGAATATACCCCCCTCCCATTCACCCGTAAAAGACAGAAAAAGGGGCAGGCTTGCTATAAAGGCACCATCACATTGTGCTTTATAAATAAAAAAAAAAAAATCTGGAGAAAAGAAGGTGGAGAGGGGGCAATGTTACAGTGAACACTCCTCTGAAATGTCTGTAGAAACAAAGTGAAACTCATGATGTTGAAAAGCTTTCCCATGTGAAGATTAAGTATTTAACAATCTACGCTGTTATCGCTGGAGAGAATAAAGACTTTGCATCCTACACACTACACAGTTAAAGCACTATGATTCCACTGTAAATGTTGTATCCTGTGGAATCCGGGGTTTGTATTTGTGGAGGCACAGAGCTCTCTGGATGAGAATCTGACTAACCTTCCTAAAGTGAAAATCCCAGTATTCCACAGGATGTTGCGAAAAGGATATATAGCACTGTATCCTTTCATAAGGACTGCCCTGGTGTTTCTGTTGCTGCAGAAAGAAGAAACAGTGTGTAGTACCTAAATGTCAAATGGTTTTATTTGGCATAAGCTTTTGCAGATGCAGGGCACTTCTCCAAATGCATCTGATGACATCAGTTGGAATCTGTGAAAATCAAAAAATAAGTAAATAAAGCAGTTAGTCTTGAATTCACCACCAAACTCTTGATTATTTTTAATGTTAATTGTAATGTATTATAATCCTAATATGTGTGTTGGTTCTATATATCAGAGTACAGTAATTGTTAACAGACTGAAAAGCAGTATTAAGGACTTTCAAGTCACCTGTCAACTTATAAAGATCTCAAATGTCATAGGGTTTTCTTAGGAAAATTCAAAGGTGATTTACCATTGCTTCTTTGAAATATAACCTACAGCACCTGGCCTGTTTTGGTGGTCTCCCGTCCAAGTACTAACTAACTTGATCCTGCTTAGCTTCCAAAATCAGACTGGATGTGGTGCCTTCAAGTTATAATGTCTGTTGCTAAATGAGGTGTGGGGGCATTGTGTACCTTGGACTGGGACTAGGCAGCCTCTGAGAGGCGTCAAGTATTATGCACCTTTTACCTTTCTTGGCCCTCATATCTAGATATTGC
Organism: Sceloporus undulatus; assembly: GCF_019175285.1. Classification (NCBI taxonomy): domain Eukaryota; kingdom Metazoa; phylum Chordata; class Lepidosauria; order Squamata; family Phrynosomatidae; genus Sceloporus; species Sceloporus undulatus. The sequence continues at coordinate 27,391,091 of NC_056523.1, read as the reverse complement.
ATGTTAGCTTAGAGAGGAAATGAGGAAACTTTTCTGTACAAGTGCTATGAGATTCTTGGGAGAATCTTTCATTTTCTTCCTTAGAAGGCTCTTTCTTAACTAGATTGCAGCCCCACTCTGTTCTGCTCTCTTTCAGTTTAATAAATTTGCAGACAATTTCCACAGTATAAAGCCATTCTCAGTATTGTATCGCTTATTCCTCTTGTGTAACTTCTAAATTAACTTTCCTTTCATATGAACCACGATTCAAATTGCTTCTTCTTCTGTAATCCAAGAGCATCCCTGCTAATGGGGTTGTTCTGGTCACCACTAGGCTTTATCCCTTGAACAACAATGTTTCCCAAGATGGCTAATCTAATTTTCTTTTCTTCAAAAGGGAGCAAGAGGAAAGCGTCTGAATGAAGCTGGATCAGGGGCAAGTATCCAAGGGACGGTGAAATAATAAAAAAATTTTATTCCTAAGCACCAGATAGATGAAACCTTCTTCTTCTTTTTATATTTATAAATGATATAAAAACAGAAGTCTCATCTTGATGCAGGCCTAAATATCCTAAAGGCACCATCAAGCTAAGCAGGAAAAGCTGTGGTTAGTAATTGGATGGGAAACTGCCCATAAATATCTGGTGCGTAGGCTATTTTTCAGAGAAAGGAAAAACCTCTCTGAGTATTCTTCGCCTAAGAAAACCTATTAAACTCATATGGTCACCATAAGTCACAGGGGACTTGAAGGTACAGACACACAAAATCTTGGTGCAGCCATGTGGATCAAGAGTTGGAAGAGACCCCCAAGGGCCAGCCAGTCCAACCTTCTGCCATACAGGAATACACAGTCAAAGCACTCTGAGAAATGAACTACCAGCCTCTGTTTAAAAACTTCCAAAGAAAGAGACTCTCTGAGGGAGCAAATCTACTGTCAAACAGCTCTTACTGTCAGAAAGTTCTTCTAACACTGAGTGGAATTTCTTTTCCATTGCTTCATGTCCTGGTCTTTGGAGCAGCAAAAAACAAGCTTGCTCCATCTTCAATAAGAATCCTTCAAATATTTAAACATGGCTATCATATCACTCTTGTTTAACCTTGCTTCTCCAGGCTAAACAATCCCTCCACAGGGCATGGTTTCCAGATCTTTCACACCATTTTGGCCACCTTCCTCTGGACATACCCAGCGAACCACGTCCTTCTTGGATTCTGGTAACCAGAACTGGACACAATATCCAGGGAGATCTGATGAAACAAGGATAGAGTGGTACTATTACTTCCCTTTTCTAAGACATATATTCCATTGATATGTCCTAATAAAACCATTTGCTCTTGCCTGAGCTTATTGGGAAAAGAAAGATTCTCCCTCCTCTTCTCTCTCACCTGGTGACTTTATTACAGATACTTTTGCACTTTGAATCAGTTTGCAGAAGATGAAGTAAGCGGAGGACAAAAGGGAAAGTGAGAGAAGGAGAGAGAAAATGAGACATTTTAAAAACCAGCCCAAAAAAAAGAGTTGGATGATGTGAATTAATGGGGACTGTCCCGGACAAATCAGGACAGTTGGAAAATATGTGTTGGGTTTTTATAGAAGCAGCTTGCAAAAGCTGTGTGTGAGAGAGGGTCTGGGGTCTATGTTAGAGTAACCATTTTTAGAATGCCAAAAATGAGGACAAAGACAACAATTTACCAGTCAAGCCATTGGCACTTTCAAACATACTATGAATGCAAAACAACTCACATGATATTTACATAGTGACACAACCATCTATCCAAAAACATTATGAATATTAAACTTTTTGTGTAGCCTTTCTCCTAAGGCACTGAAAATACTGCAGAGGGGTATTAGCATATTTCTTTAGAAATTGATATGTCTTATGTTTAGTTGATTAATACAGGCATTATGTGTAAATTAATCAGAAGTTTGACTTTCCACAGTTTCCAGGATAAAGTGGCTGTATGGTTTTTGCAATATTGAATTACGAGGGCACACCACCTGCTTCCTTATCCTAAACAGGATAGCTGCTTATTATGATGACACTTCTGTCTACAGATGTCTTCCTGCTAACACCTATGGGTTTTCTAAAATAAAGTTTTACTATTTGCAATACAGAAGACTTGTTTACTGAACTCTTGGGAGAAAGGGTAGGTCCGAACAGATGCAAGCATAGATTTTAATAGCAGCTCCCTTTGTGGTTTGTCTGAAAGATCTAGTTGAACTGGAGTGGGGGTATATACACAGCACAGTTATAGCATGTTGATATTTTAATTTCCATGTTTCCAAATGAAAAATGCCATTTATTTTTCCCTTCTGCTGAATGAGGATATGTTTTTTAAACTCTGTTCTTTGTGCAAGTTCATGCAAGTAGATGTGCACAAGTTAATGCAAGTAGGTTCTAAGACAGAATCAATTCCTTCCTTGGGAAAGGATACTATACTTAAAGGAACTGACTATAACTTCATTTGGTGGCTTTGGGTGCAAGGTCAATGTTTCTGAATGCTTCTCTCTGTAATAAAAGGAAAATGGTAATTATCATGGAGAAGAATGATTTTCAAAGCTTACTAGATGCAAGGCTTTCATTTTAATCTTAGTGCTTTGTTTCCTGTGTTCTTGTCTGTTTCCCAAGCATCCCATTTCTGTGGGGGACAAGTTTGTTAATCATAGATTATCTTACAGAGAAAATGGGCAATATGTTTTATTCTAAACAGCAGTACCAGGGTGTAGCTACTGGCAGGTGGATGAGGGCATTGTCCCCCAAGTCAGAATTCTGCCTCTGACAAAAATTTCCTTCAGTTCCCAAATTTCTTGCATTGGAAGAGAATAAGACTCTGAAAATAGTTAACTCTTATATTTTCTGTATTCATGTTCTCTCAGTAACTTTGACTGCACTTTCTCTTTGGATGACTAAACTGTATTCCTAAATGCACAACTGAATATTAAGTTACTGCAATGCTTGAAATTTGGACACTGATGGGAAATTTAATGGGACAAAATAATTTTTATTAGAGGAGTGATGTAGAATGGACTAAATCCAGCATAATGCAGTGGCTTCAGTGTTAGACTAGGGGTTCAGGAGACCAATGTTCGAATCTCTGCTCAGGCCATGGAGACATCACAAGGGGGTCATCACTTGATCTCATCTTTGGTCCTGAAATCCCAGGGCTTGGGATAGTCCCAACCTGGCAGCAGTGCCTAATTGTCTGCATTGCCATTTTGCATTCCCCTTTAAGGCAGGGGTGGGAATCCTGTCATCTTCTAGATACAGTTGGACTGCAGGTCCTAGCACTCTGAATCAACATTGCCACTGAGGAGCACTAGGATCTGCAGCCCAACAACATCCAGAAAGGCACATGATTCCCACCCCTGCTTCAAGGTGAAATGGAGATAGGAAAATGTGACTTTCCTTTCTCCAGCCATTCCCGTATTTCTAATCTTATATTCTTTCCCTCTGGATTCAGCAATTGTATTGAAACAATGTTGTTGTTGTTGTTGTTGTTGTTGTTGTTGTGTGCCTCAAAATCTTTTTTTTTACAATGTAAGACTAAACATAAACATAAGACTAAACAACTAAACATAAGCCAAATCATATGATTTTCTTGATAAGTTTTATTCAGAGGGGGTTTACCTTTGCCTTCCTCTGAAGCTGAGAGAAGTAAGAAATTTTTTAAAAAATGCTACTGCTGCTGCTATTACTATTATTGTTGTTGTTGTTAATCTGCAGCCATGACTAGAAGGAACATGGGCTGTATTTGATCCATCCTCTGAAGGCTCTGAAGATGAGGCTTCCATACTGGTACTCCACATTATAGGGAAAATATGGTCTGATGTCTTTTTGTTTATTGTAAGAATGAACACAAGAGCATTGTAAGACATTGTATCTCCTTATAATTCCCTCAAAGTGTTCTGTATTACAGATAAGATCACTATGAAAATTCCAAGGAAGTAGTGTTTGTATGTACAGTAAGATGCTGTTTTTTCTCTCTCTTCTTCTTTAAAAATAAAGAAACAGAATAGAAATTTAGTTTGTTACAACACTTAGATAAGATCATGAATCATGCATTGTTAGTCATTATATTCCCCCAAAGATGAACGAGAACAAAAAACTCTGCCTTACATACAAACACTTAAATAATTTAATAGCCATAAAGGAGGCAATTGATACATTACAATATGTAAGAGCTAACCCATTTTTAATGCCTCAGTGAAGTAATCTGAAATAAAGATGTGCAAAAGAAGAGAGCACATAAGCCTGCTGTTTACATTATGGGGATTATACATAAGGTCATAAAGAAACTGACAGGCATTTTATGGCTTTATTGCTTTGTTGTGTAGATCATCAGAAAGTATAAGTGTAATTTCAATGAAGACAGAGGCTTTTGCTTGCACACTTAAGATGGTTATTATTGAGAATCAATATGCCATGGTTCCGGTGAGATTTTTTTTAAAAAAATACTTGTATTTTTAAAAAGCAAAGCAAAGAACAAAGAAGAAATTAGTGGCAAGGCAAAGAACCATCTCTTAGAGGGGTTCAGAAGTACTCAGCAGCACCATGCTAAAGAGATTATGTGCAGGCTGCAAAATACAGAGAATCTTCTTCCCATTTTTTTATGAGGCCTCTGGTTCCAGGAGTAGCACTGAGAGAATTCTGTTCAGACCCAAGCTGTGGGATGCCGCAGGGTTTCAATTTGTCTCCCATTCTGTTTATGAAGCTGCTGGGTGAAGAAATTGAGAATTGGAAGAACAGCCACACTACATGTCTGTAACTCTGCCTCTATTTTCCTTCATCTAGTTGGTTGATGTTGCTAGGTTGCTTAGCTGTGGTCCAAGTCTGGGGGGAGAAATTCACACCCTAGCATGAAAGAGCAAGCGGGATGGATTGTCCAATGCTGTGACCCATTTGTGATATCCTGAAAACTGTAATTTGCTCTCTGCCTCAGGGGAAGGTAATGGAAAACCTCCTCTGAACAGATCTTGCCAGGAAAACCCCATGACAAGGTCACTTTAGGGTCACCATAAGTTGGAAACGACTTGAAGGCACATAACAACAGCAACAAAAGCAAAGACTGAAGCAGCAATCACCCACTTAAAAAAAAACACCCCCAATTAAGATCTCTCTTCTCTAGCATCAAATCATTATTATTGCTTTTAATATTCAAAGTGGCTCATGCCTATCTTTTTCATCCCAAGGTTGAATATCAACCAGGTCAATATGAATTCTGATTTTAAATGTTGTAAGGATGATTACTCAAATTTTGGGGAATATTAATTAGCTCAACACACTAATATTGGGGCTCCTTACAAGTAGCCTTTTGGGACCGAATCCCAACAGTGTGTACCAACGGACCAGAGCTTCCAGGAACTGATGCAAAGGCAAAGTCTTTGAATTTTAAGCTAGTTTATTGATGCACAGGAGGGCACACTCTCACACACATACATTCAACTCATGCAGTCACTCAAGGCTAATAGAAGAAAGGGAGGAAAAGTGGAGAGAGAACACAAGACCTTCTAATGGTAGATACTCACCTGAGATGGTTTCCTCGGAAGCAAGGTAGATGCAACAACACATTGAAGGGAAATAGGGAAAGGGATGCATGAAACCACGCCAGGAGAAGCAGACTGACAGAGTGCCTGCCAGCCACCAAGGTGGAACAGGGAACAAAGAAATAGCAAGGGTTTTTATAGGGTTTGTCTCTTGTCTCTGCTTTAGCGGAGGTTGTTTTCCTACTTCAAAGTAAAACCAAATTTACACATCACTTGATATATAGGCATCCTTTCCCATGGGAAAACTATCGATACTGGAATTGCTAGTGTCTGCAAAGTATCTCCAAGTTGTAAATATGTCCTTAAGGTGTGAAGCATATTTCCTATTTGCGACTCCTAACCCAGGTTTGCTGCCTACACCTCTGTGCTTTCAGATCATGGCAGGCAAGGGGCATCTTCCATAATGCCTTTCCATTAGGGTCATAAGGAGACACACCTTCACCTTATAGATGCAGTGCTTGCTTAGAGGCCTCTATGATCAAGCGATGCTAGGGAAGAAGGGGCACCTGATTACCTCCGCAGATGCATTTTGGGATAGGGATTTGTGGGGGGATTTTATAAAATTCCAGACTCAATAACAATGTGAGGAACTGAAGCCAAGAGATAGCAACCTACCATTGTTTTCAGGTGTGGGCATCCCTGAGTAGGGATTTCAAATCTGTTCCAGATCTTATCTCTGTCTTTTCAAAATGCTTTCATGGAACACAGTGAAGAATGGAGCTCAGTGATTCTGACACCCTAACACTGCAGAAAGATACAGTAGTGAAAAAATGTAATTATATTTTGTACACATTTAGCATCTCCCTCTGAAGGACTCAAGCTGACAGCATGAATTAAAATAAAATACACTAAAACCTAATCAATTATAATATTAAAAATGAAAAAGCCAATTAAAAAAGCTGTCACAGTAAAACCAAGCACTGCATTAGAACAGGTTAACAAATTTAAAAAGATAACAAAACAAAGGAAGAAGTGTACAACACTCTCCATTTACACATCCTTCCACAGTAACCAGTTCATGCCCCAAATCCTATCTATTTGAATAAAAAATATCCAGAAAATCATTAATGGACAAGTATGATGAGTCTGGGAACAAGGACCTTGGAGCAGCTCAAAAATTGGACCACTAAGACTCCTATGTAATTGAGTCCCTTCATGAATTATCAATGTGAAATAGCATACCCACACCCACAATATTAAGACAGCTATTGTAGTCAAACCTTCTAGTGAATAATAAAGGCTGCCTGCAATGTATCCTACTCACACTTACTTGGAAGTGACCTACATTGAACATATGAAGAACACATCTATAATACACATTGTATTTGTAAGATACTTCATATATAAGGATGATTGGATGAGAATGGATGGGGAAACTAATTTGCCCTCCCTCAACTCTGTCCTGCACCTCATTCTATATACATCAAACATGGTAGATATACCATATGTACTCAACTATAAGTCGGACTCATGTCAGATTTTGGGAACAGATTTTGGGGACAAAATTATGGATTTTACCATGACCCGTGGATAAGTTGAGAGTAAAACTTGGAGGCTCCTACAGTGAGTGTATGTGTGCACACAGCAAGAAGGATTCTAATTGATACTTTTTGCTTCAGCATTTGTTTCAACTTTGGTTTCAGCCTTCACATAGGCCTAATTCAAATGGGGCTTTGTGCCGCTCCTGTTACGTGCTAGGGGTTGGCCAAGGATGTAGCTCCCATACCGGCCTCACTCCTAGCATGTGACAGGGGTGTCAAAATGGTGGTGCCCTGTACACACGGCACTGCCATTTTGACACAATGGACGCATAGCGTCCACACATCCCGGTGACTTTGTGATGCTGTAAGTGCACCATTGGCACCTTGTGGCATCACAAAGGTGCCACAAGAAGAACCCACTTTTTGCGGGTTCTTTTTGTTCTGCGACGGACCCACGCGGTTTGTCCACTGCGGCTCCCTCACGGAGCAAAGCAGGGCGGCAGGAGACCGCCCTTTTGGGGCAGTCTGTATCCCACCAAAGACAGCTATGGCCAGCAGGGGCAGGAGAGGGACTCTGTCTAACAGCAATTAATCACTCAAGACTCTTTCTGCTTGGTGCAAGAGAGAAATAAACTGTTCTGCTGACTGCATGGGGAAATTTGAAAGAGCAGCTATGACATTACCATACTGACCCATAAATAAGTCGACCTGGGATTTTGAGGTCAATTTTTTGCATAATTTATTTGAACTTATACACAAGTATATACGGTACATATTTTTACATTTTCCTTTGAGAGTATTACGTATGCAAACCTGTATTATCTAACATATGACCATAGCTTTTGCTTTTAAAATACAGGTAGTGTGGTGGAGGACAGATGTGACAGGAGACCTTATAGGCACCTTTACATTCACTTACTAGAGTCTTACATATTTTTCCCTTCCCTTGATATATTTTATTTTTATTTACTCAATTTTGTAATATTTTATTTATTATTTTGTCATTGGTTTCATGGTAGTCGAATTATTTCCTCCTTCAATTTGCTGTTCTTGTTCTTTAATGCAATGCATTTATTGTTTTCATTGCTTTGTACAAAATGTTCCTGCAAGTAGGCAAAGATAATAATGGCTTTAACTGAGGGAACAGTTTTCTGCCCTGGGACTCTTTGGGGGCTTCACAGGCTGCCAAAAATACTAAAATAATAAAAACTAGATGTGGCTTCTGGTTTTGGAGATAACTTCCAATAGCATTGGGGATGTGTGTGCAACCCATTTCAAAGGTGATTTTACAGTGCTGGAAGCTTTTAAGAGATGCAATCCCCACTCCCGTCTTGTTTTGGCCAGAAACAGGGTAAAGTAAGGAAGACATTTTTGTGGCTCTTGAGGAATCAAGAGCCACAAAAATGTCCTTGTGTCATGCTGCCTTTCCAGATCCCCCCCTCCCCCGGTCTAGAGCAAAACACAGACAGTGAGGCAGACAAAGAGGGTAGCAGACCTAGATCTCAGTGTTCCACTGTCAAACAACTCTTATTATCAGAAAGCTCCTCCTAATGTTAAAGAGGAATCTCTTTTCCTGTAGTTTGCATCCATTGCTCTGTGTCCTGTTCTCTGGAGCAGCAGAAAATAAGCTTGCTCTATCCTCAACATGACATCACTTCAAGTATTTAAGTATTATGTTGCTATTGCCATGATTGTAAGTGCTCCCCACAGCCTACTTTAACAGACAGCATCTGACAAACCAAGAGATTGAGGTATGTTCTGCCGACTATCAGGGCACAGCAGAATGTTGTCTCCACCCCCCTCACACCAGCAAGTAAGGGGTCCTCCTGATTGTTTCAGCTTCATTCATGGGCAGGAGAGGTTGGAGCCATGATTCTGCTGCAAACTGATCACCAGTAGCACAATCCTTCCTCTCTTGGTGAAGCTGCTGACTGAAAATAAGTTCAGGCTAGAAGATGTTACTTAGTTTATGCATTCATAACTAAGTAGGTGATGTAGAATATGGATCATGATCATTAACCTGTTTAAGACCACCACCCCATGGGTTACAATGCCAACTGTATGTAGAAAGATCTTGTAGCACCTTTGAAACTAACTGAAAGAAGTTGACAGCATGAGCTTTTATAGACTTCACTCTACTTCCTCAGATGCTTTTCTTATAGTTCAGCCAAATGATTCCTTATAGTTTTAGTCCCAATCCAGTTTTGATGTGAGGAAGCTATTTAATCTTCACTTTAAACCAGGCTAGCACAGATTGTAGCTCACACAGATCTCCTCATCCCATATTAACCAATGATGGCACACACCTGTAGATATTGTGATGCAGGCATGCACATGTCACTACCCATTGACTAATATGAGCTTGAGCCCACTGACTCAGCTTGAGTTCCCCTTTTTTTTTCCATCCATGGGTGGGGAGCTTGAAACCAAACTTCCATGGATATACAATGGTCCCATGGATGGGAAGGGGCTATTGTACATTTAGACTCCATTTAATATAGATTTCCTTTGGCATGAGTGAACCTCTGTCCTCCTAATTTGTATTATACACAATTTTGTTTGCATTTCAGATTGTGATCTATTTAATGTGATATATAACTTTTCTTGCTAGAAACATTAAAGCAGAAACGTTAAAGCAGGTGGGCTTAAGAGGAGATACGTTATCTATCATTTTATTATTAAACACCATTCAGTTAATAAAGTATGACTATGTATGTTAAACTTGTCTAAGGGGACATTGTGCTCATAAAACATGGTTTGCAAACTTTTCCTTTTTTCTTTTAATCCACACCATTATTCTCTGCACTTCTTTGGTTGGTTAAATGATTGACTCTGCACTATATGTGACATGTTCTATTTGCTTATCACTGAAGAGTTTAGATTTTGTATTAGTCTCGTGGGAAATTCGTGAATGCCTTCCTTTTCGCTCCATTGAAAACAAATGTAGAATTTTACTAAACTTTCACAGAACTATATGCAGCCCATCTGGGTGAAACAGTTGAGCTATCAATAGCACAAGCACAGTTTCCATTCTTCCTCTCACACTAGGTGTCCTTGATTTTAATCCTTTAGGGGAGGCCTACAAACATCCATTGTCAACATGAATTAAACCACTGTCATAATACTGTGCTTCAGCAGGCAGCCTGGAGTATCCTGGCCTTGTAGTCACCCCGACCTCCCTGTTTCCTGGCCCTCAATTTTCATGCGGCAGTGGCTGTCTGTATGGGCATTCTGCTGAGCTGCCCAGTGTGACCGCTGCTGCAAGCTTCTCACTTTTAAGGTCAGAACAAGGTATTCAGCAGTGCACTTTCCTGAGCACCTTGCACTGACATCAGAGTGAGCAATTGGCAAAAGTGGCAGGCACACCAGGTAGCTCAGCTGGACCTCTGTGCAGACAGCCATAGCAGCACAAACATGGTGGGTTCCAGATCTTCCCAGAAGATCCAGAGCAAGAGATACATTTTGTTAACCATTCTAAAGTTGTTATACCCTGATTCTGGTACTGAACATGCTGGATGTGTCATCTGGACTGCTTGCACCAGAATTGGGGTTTAGGTTGAGAGTCACCCAAACAGGACGATGTCGGAACTGGGGGGGGGGGGGGGGTGGGGGGGGGCAGGCTTTTGGGGCTGTGCCAACAAGGCACCAAGTCAGTGAATCAACTTTGTGGTTTAGTCAAAGGTTTGGGTGTTATTAGAGCTATCCAAGATGCTGAACCCTATCGTCCAAACAGCTTCACAACTGTTTGGATTCACAGCCCCTCTGACATAGGAGCCACCAGCTGTCACTGTCACTGTACATGCTAAGCATATGAACAAAGGAACCAAACAACATGGGCTTCCCTTTCAAAGAGTCCTCCAAAGTAGCAAAATGTCATTTGCATTCAAAGCATGTATTGATTTCCTCAATATCTTTCAAACTAGTATGATCTTTCTAACAAAAGAACCAGAACAGACTACTATAAGAGATGCTTGAGGCACCTGTTCATTGTGTTTTCAGTTCTAAAAGAATCTGTAGATCTTATACATTTCAGATCTGAGGAGACTAAATGCCTAGGTGAAGTTTTGGCATATATAAATGCTCACATCCTACAGCATCAAGGTGTGGGTATAGTCTAGTTGAATGGGAAGACTTGAAAGACACTTGCTGGCATTTCTCAATACATCAATTGTAAGCCAAGATGAATGATATGAAAGAGGAGGAAAGCTTTTTTTTTTTCCTTCTTAATGTAGAACTCATCCTCCTGGCAATCAATTATAAATCCATGATAAGAGAGTGAATGTTCTTTTGTTTTGGCTGGTAATGTCAGAGACCATTTCAGCATTACTTCAAAAATGTCTTTCCAGTATTCTTTCTGAAAACTTTATTTTAAAAAACCCACCAACCTCTTACTTAAATAAGAGGCTGACATGCAAGCCACATCAGAAAGAATATGGCAGAAAGTCTTCAGCTGATTTCAATAGAAATCGTGAAGACTGTTATCTTTTTAGCTCAGCCCCACAGCTTGGAAGTAACTTGTTATCAGGAACAGTTATTTGTACATACTTACCATCTGTGAAAAAGGGAGGAATCTCATTCCTTTCATAATTGTCATGAAACAATAGTGCATGTGAACACTTTGCTAGTGTAAATGAGTAACTTTTTCTTGGTATTTTACCTGCTTAGATTTAGAGTGAGGAGTGTTGCGAGTACTTATCTTAATGATGAGGCATTTGGAAGTTACTTTCCCCCATTTTTCTAAAGTTCAAAATATGGTTCCCATGCCACTCTGAGCAGGAGGGAAAATTGTGCTTTAGGATGTGAGCCGATGACATTTTCTATAGTGACTAGATAGCCATATTACTCTAATCTATAGACCCTAAAATCTCTAAAGCCTGGGTTACCTTGCATCCTCCTTTTCTCAGACATGTCCTCTTTTTAGGAGCTACAACCTCTGTTCAGGTGGATTTTTAAAATGTCCAGGAATATATAAAATTCTACTGTTGCGTTGCCTTCTGCCCATCAGTGCCACCTTCTCATAATCATCTTGCCATTTCCATCAAGAGCTACATTAGGAGAAGAGACAGAGCCTGGCTCAGGAGAGAGAAAGACAGACAGACAGAGACATGCAAGGTGACTGAGGGATCCTTTGACTGCATGGCAGCGCTGGAACAGGTTGGCATGGTCCTTTGAGCTGTTTTGAATTCCAACTTTTGGGGGAAAGTGGGATATTAACAACAAGGAGCAGGAGAAGGAGGAGGGTGAAGCAGGTGAAGCAACTATTGAAAGAGGTGGAGAAGAGGGAAAGTAAGGCAAAATAGTTTTTTGTGGGTTTTTCGGGCTATGTGGCCATGTTCTATAAGAGTTTATTCCTGACATTTCTCCAGCATCTGTGGCTGGCATCTTCAGAGAATGCTAACCTAGGGCAAAATAGTTGTTATTAAAATACAGTGAAGCTTGGGAATATTTCTAGTGGCAATGATCACAGCTTCTATCGTAGAAGTAGATGCAGACAGCCATAGAGGCATGGAAAAGTGGGTTCCTGACCTTCCCTGAAGATCCAGAGTAAGCGATATATTTTATTAATCTTTTGCAAGGTTGTTTTACCCTGGTACAGGAAGTGAATGTAGTCTTCTGACTAATGCTCATCCTTGTTCTATAAGCTGTTTCTATTTAGTCTATATAGATATTATATTCTATAGGCTAGGGGAAATATGATGCTCTCACCACTGCAGAAATTGCTATTGCTGTCTTAATATCTATGATACTTCTTGCAATAGTTAGAGCATCATTGCTACAGTCTGCTCCTATTCTGTGATGTCACTGGCAATGTGTTGGGTTTCTGGCTGCTTGTATTTGTGCAGGAGTTGTCTTTCTGAAAGTAAGCACACACACACACACAGAGAGAGAGAGAGAGAGAGAGAGAGAGAGAGAGAGAGAGAGCTCAAGAACAAGTGTTACAATGGGCAATGAAACATGTTCTGTAAAACAGCAACAGGCATGAACAGCTATAAGTGTCTCACAATGAGCAATGGAACGGATTGCTATTTTAAAGTAATGTTTCAAGCTAAGCTCAACTGCATTTGCAGAATAAAGCTAACCAGGTGTCAGATTCTTTTATCCTGTAGGGCACCCTTGAGCAACCTATGGCCCTGGGGTGAATAGACTAATTTCAAAAGGCTTCTTCTCTAAGATGCCAGATCAGATGTCTGAGAAGAGCCAGACACTCCCTCCTGACAACCCACACTAGGAGGTAAATGAGACAGGGCCAGAGAAGGAAAAAGAAAAGGTTGGAAGAAAGAAGAAAGTGGCAGAAAGAAAGAAGAAGACAGAGATGGTGGCCAGCACTGACTACTGTCCCAAACACTACTGCCATGTAGTTTCTGTGGTTACAACCCAAGGGCCCCCACTCCTGATGCCAAGATAACATATGCTCCAACTATCCCAATTTGGCAGGAACAAACATAATTAATCCTCTCTCATTTCACTTTTTCAGCAGATTGTAAAATGTCTCAAATTTTCTCTCCTCCCCCAATTTTCTCCCTTTGCCCTCAGCTTACTGCAGTTATTGCAAACTGAGTTCAAAATGCAAAAATAATTTGGACTCAAACAATTCAGCAAGGAGGAGAGGACAGACTCTTGCTCTTCCCTGTAGGCTCAGGCAAAAAGAAACTGCTCCAGTGTCTCCTAACTTGTGTGTTCTTCCTCATTACAGTGGCTTCCCTAGGCTTGATGTCACCCAGTGCGATAACTCATAGTGTCACTCCCCCACCCACCCCCCATCGATCTCCTCCCAAACCACATCATTTGTGGTGGTGTGCCTTCACGTCGTTTCCAACTTATGGCAACCCTAAGGCAAACCTATCATGAGGGTTTCCTGGCAAGTTCCTTCAGAGAAGGTTTACCATTGTAATCCTCTGAGGCTGAGAGAGTGTGACTTGCCCAACCTGACCCAGTGGGTTTACATGCCCAAGGCATGATTTGAACCCTGGTCTTCAGAATGCACCCCTATTTTCCAGCCAGGCTGGGGGTGGGGAGGTGAGATGTCCTTGCTCCCTGCTCTGACTGGGAGAAAGGAGGGTCTCTCTCCATCTCCCTCAGCCTCACACATCCACCCATCCACCCACCTTCCAAACCGGCTGGAGGGAAGACCTCCTTGCTCTCTACTCTGACAGAGAGATGAAAGTCTCCATCACCACCCTCAGCCATCCACGCACGCATGCACGCACACACACACACACCACCACAAGCAAACTGTGCACACAGACAGATACACACAAACATACAAACAAATACACTCCTAACTTCCAGCCAGGCTCAGGGTGTGGAGATAGCCCTCCTTGCTCCTTGCCCTGATTAGGAAGGAGGAAACTTCAGTGAGTCCAAAATGCTGCAGACAGAATGCTGACCGGAGCCAGTTACAAGGAGCATATAACTCCTGTATTGAAACAGCTTCACTGGCTACCGGTTCATTTCCGAGCACAATTCAAAGTGCTGGTTGTGACCTATAAAGCCCTACACGGCTTAGGTCCAGACTATTTGAAAGACCGTATCTCCCCATATGAACCACCTAGAGCCCTAAGATCTTCAGGAGAAGGCTTTCTCTCGGTCCCACCACCATCCCAGGCTCGCCTGGTGAGGACCCGAGAGAGAGCCTTCTCAGTGGCTGATCCTTCCCTGTGGAACTCCCTTCCACAGGAGACTAGGTTGGCCCCCTCATTGCTGGCCTTTCGTAGGCAGGCAAAGACATTTTTATTTGAACAGGCCTTTTGAGATCTGGCAGGTTTGGTTTATTGGGAGATGAGAGGGTTGGACTTGGACTTTTTAATTTTAATTCTGTATGATTTAAAAATTTTATATTTGTAATTTTTATATTTTTATGATTTTAATTGTACAATTTTAACTTATGTTTATATATGTTCACCGCCTTGGGTCCCATTTTGGAAGAAAGGCAGGATAAAAATAAAATAAATAAAATAATGTCTGTGATGGAGCTTTTGCAGATCTCTGAAATTCAGTGAAATGTTTATGTGGTTGATTTATATCTCAAATTTCTCCCAGATTGTAAGTAATAAAGACACAAAGATTTCTATGCTGCAAAACAAAAGTTCTGCTGTCTCTGTTTGGCGCTGTGACATTTCCTTGCCTCTCCTTCCCTGAACTTTGGCTTCCTCTTTGAATTCTTATCTTCCATAACTCCCTGACTAACATTTGAACTGGGTTAGACTACTTTTCATGCTTGGATCCTGGATTACTCCAACCAAAGCTAGATCCCATCATTATAGATGAAGTTATGAAAATCCTAATGTGACAGTACCCCTCTCTAGATTGACCCTTCAGTTCTAGCCCTTGGGCTCCTATCATTCACTTTGCTGTGGCCTGGTACAGACTGCCCCAAAAGGGAGGTCTGCTGGTGCCTAGTTTTGCTCTGTGGGGCATCTGCGGCCTAAAGACAGCGGGACTTCCCCGCAGAGTAAAAAGAGCCCACAAAAAGCGGGTTCTTCTTGTTGCGTTGTAATGGTGCTGCGACGTGCGGATGCTAGGCATCCTGCATGTAACAATGGCAGCACCCATCTGTACAGGGCACCGCCATTGTTACGCCCTCGTCACATGCTAGGGTTGAGGCACGTGTGGGCAGAGCGCCCACGGCCAACCCCTAGCACATGACAAGGGCACCCAATAGGCCCGTCTGTAATGGGCCTGTGTTACCATTCAGATCCCTCCCTGGATCTACAACTCTGGACTGAAGATGTTTGCTATCTCTGACAATCCCTGGCTGTGTTGGTCAGTGTGGTAAAGCATGACCTTGCTAATTATTGAAACAAAAAATCCAAACAGAGATGTTGAGAATCAAAACAGTAAAAATTTATCACATATCAAATAGAATCATAGAATCCTAGAGTTGGAAGAGACCACAAGGGCCATCCAGTCCAACCCCCTGCCATGCAGGAAATCTAAATCAAAGCATCCCCGACAGATGGCCATCCAGCCTCTGTTTAAAGACCTCCAAGAAAGGAGACTCCACTACACTCCAAGGAAGTGTGTTCCACTGTCGAACAGCCCTTACTGTCAGGAAGTTCTTTCTAATGTTGAGCTGGAATCTCTTTTCCTGGAGCTTGCATCCATTGTTCCGGGTCCTGTTCTCTGGAGCAGCAGAAAACAAGCTTGCTCCCTCCTCAATATGATAACCTTCTCTTCTCCAGGCTAAACATCCCCAGCTCCCTAAGTCATTCCTCATAGGGCAGAGTTTTCAGACCCTTCAACATTTTAGTCACCCTCTTGTAGACCTGCTCCAGTTTTTCAACATCCTTTTTGAATTGTGGGGCCCAGAACTGGATACAATATTCCAGGTGGGGCCTGACCAAAGCAGAATACAGTGGCACTATTACTTCCCTAGACACTATACTTTTATTGATGCAGCCTAAAATTGCATTGGCCTTGTTAGCTGCTGCATCGCATTGTTGACTCATGTTCAACTTGTGGTCTACTTGGACTCCTAGATCCCTTTCACACATAGATGTTTATCACACTATGCTCTTAAAGAGGTACTATTCCAGTGTGACTCCTCTAGCAGCCTCCTGTTGCATGCTGGGATTGGCAGTTTTAAGGAGCTGAACTTCTCTGCCTGAGAATTCTAAATACCCCTCCTTAAAACTGCCAATCCCAGCATGCAACAGGAGGCAGCTAGAGGAGTCACACTGGAATAGTACCTCTTTAAGAGCTCGTCTGATAAACACCATAGTTTCATTCAGCCAGTGTACCCCATCCTATATGTGTGCATTTCATTTTTCTGCCCTAAGTGCAGTACCTTACATTTCTCCCTGTTGAAGTTCATTTTGTTAGCTTTGGGCCAGCTTTCTAGTCTATTCAGGTCATTTTGAATTTTGATCCTGCCCTCTGAGGTGTTAGTTACTCCTCCTAATTTGGTGTCATCTGCAAATTTGATAAGTATGCCCTCAATTCTGTCATCCAAGTCATTGATAAAGATGTTGAATAACACTGGGCCCAGGACAGAGCCCTGTGGGACCCCACTGGTCACTTCTCTCCAGGATTAAAAGGAGCCGTTGTGGAGCACCCTTTGGGTTTGGCCAGTCAACCAATTAATTCCTAATCCATGTAACATTTACCTTGTCTAGCCCACATTTTACAAGCTTGTTTGCAAGAATTCATGGGGAACCTTGTCAAAGGCCATACTGAAATCAAGCTATACTATATCCACAGAATTCCCTTCATCTACCAAGCTGGTAATTTTATCAAAGAAAGAGATCAGGTTAGTCTGGCATGACTTCTTTCTCTGAAACCCATGTTGATTCTTTGTGATTATGGAATTGCCATCTAGATGTTCACAGACTCTCTGTTTAATGATCTGCTCTAGAATCTTTCCTGGTATAGATGTCAGACTAACTGGACAATAATTGTTGGAATACTCTTTTTTTCCCCTTTTTGAAGATGGGGACGTTTGCCCTCCTCCAGTCTGCTGGGACTTCTTCTGTTCTCCAGAAGTTCTCAAAGATTATTGCCAATGGCTCCACTATTATGAAGTCAAAGGCTTTCATGGCCGGCATCCATAGTTTTTTTTTTTTTGTGTGTGTGGTTTTTTGGGGCTATGTGGCCATGTTCTATAAGAGTTTATTCCACAGATGCTGATGAAACGTCAGGAATAAACTATTTTAGAACATGGCCACATAGCTCCGCTTTACATTTGCCAGCTTTTTAATACTCTTGGATGTAGTTAATCTGGTCCTGGAGACTTTCTTGAAACACCTCCCATTTTTCTTGCTGATTGGAACTCTTTGAAATTGTTTCTTCAGTATCTCCGTTTTGAGAAGCTCCCATCCATCTTGAACTCACTTCTCTTTTAGTATTCCTGACCATGGGATCACCTCCAATGTTTCTCTAAGTTTACTAAAATTAGCTCTCCTAAAGTCTAGGATGCATGTCTGACAATGTCTGGCTTCTCCTTTCCACTGTATAACAAACTCCAGGAGAACATGGTCACTTCCACCTAATGATTCTACCACTTGCACCCCATTAACCAAGTCATCCTTGTTGGTAAGGATCAGATCTAAAATAGCTGAACCCCTTGTTCCCTCTTCCATATTTTGAAATTGTCTTCAAGCCAAGTGAGGAATTTACTAGACCTTGAGGATTTGGCTGAGTTTGACTTCCAGTAAATATCAGGATAGTTGAAGTCACCCATCGCAACTACATCTCTCCTTTCTGAATGTGTGGTCATCTGTTCTAGAAAGGCATCATCCAGTTCCTCCATCTGACTTGGGGGTCTGTAGTAGACTCCCACAATAACATCCTTGTTCTTTCCCTGCCCTTTAATTTTTATCCAGATGCTCTCCACCTGGCTGCCAGGATTGATGTCCTGGATCTCTTCACTGGTGTAAATGTCCCTGACATATAGTGCTATTCCTCCTCCTTTCCTGTTTGGCCTATTTCTCTTAATAAGGTTATACCCCTCTATTTCCACATTCCAATCATGAGTCTCATCCCACCAGGTTTCAATGATGCCTATTATATCATATTTGCTTTGTTGTGCTAGGAGATCGAGTTCATCTTGCTTATTTCCTATGCTCTCTGCATTAGTGTAGAGATATTTAAGACTATGTGTTCCCATTTCTTGCTGCTTGTGCAAAAATTTTTGCCTCTCACAAATAAAATAAACATCTCCTTTTAGTCTGGTTCAATATACAGTACACAGTAATATCTCAGTTTCAGATAAAATAACACTTCTCCCTGAACTCTCTTGACATTCTCACTCCCCATCAAGCCCTATTGGGATTCCCTCCTCCTCTTCCTAACTGGCCCTACATCTACAGTATTTCTAACTGGTCCTAACTGTTTAGTAGACAGACCCCTATCGATCCTCTCCATCATAGCTCCCCCTCCCCCAGCATTTCATTGGCTGATTCTATCCAACCTTGTGCAGCTTTTTGCTTCACAATGAGCAAGTTCTTGGTGTTTTTCTAATCTCTCTAAGTTTGCTCATCCTTTTTCCTTGGTTAAAATCCATTCATTTCTTAAATCAGAGCTGAGAAAAGTAACATTTTTGGATTGCAACTCCCAGAGTCTTCTAGGCAGCTTGGCCAGGGAAACTGTAGTGAAATAGATGTGATGCCTTCACTTCTATTTCTAGATTCTAGCCACTTCTAAATAGAAGACTGAAGGTTCCTGCCATGAACAAGTTTACTTGTACCTGTTCAGAGGTCACTCTGCTAAACACCTGTCTGCCATATATAATATCTTCAGTAGAAGTTGAATGTAACAGCTTCATTGTAAGGCTGTCATGGTAAATCATCAGGTCCAGTTTCTGGCATCGACATTGTAGCTGTGCTAAACCTATATACTAAGTCCACCCTTTGTCAAATTCTATCCACTTTACTTTCTGTTGGAGGGAAATGTTGAATAACTGTTAACTGGAAGCAATGGATCCACATTTCATCAGATATTTAGGGGTATGTGGTGCACATCCTGCTTTAACATCCAGATTTGTGCATTCAAAGATGCATATGTCATTAGTTCCTTGTAGCCACTAGGCATAGAAAAATGTACAATCTAGGGAAATAAAGGGTTGCATTTTGCAAATTTAGTGATGTAGTGGCTTAGTGATTAAGATGCCAAATCTGATGATCAGTAGATCAGAAGGTTGGCAGTTTTAGGCCCAAGTACCGTATGATGGGGTGAGCTCCTGTCGCTAGTCCCAGCTTCTTCCAACCTAGCAGTTCAAAAGCATGCAAATGCAAGTAGATAAATAGGTACCACTTAAGTGGGAAGGTAATAGAGTTTGATGTAGTTATGCTGACCACATGACCTCCAGAGCAGTCCTCAGACAACACTTCGGCTTAGAAATGGAGATGAGTACTGCCCTCCTACAGTCGGTTACAACTAGACATTCATGCCAAGGGACTTCCTTTACCTTTAACATTTAGTAGATGGTTGGAGGTGTTTTCTGTTACAGAACCCTAGCTACCGTATATACTTGACTATATGTCGACCCCATGTATAACTCAAGGGCAGATTTGGGGGACAAAAGTATGGATTTTGATATGACCCATGGATAAGTTGAGGGTAAAAATTAGGGGCATGCAACAAAGGATCTAAATGATGAAGCAAAGGAGAATGATGCCAAAGAACCTACAAAATTCTGTCAGGCATAGCTGTTTGTGCTCACTCTAAAGGCTGGATGGATGAGAGAATAAAAGGGGGGGGGGGTCATTGCTTCCAGGACAAATTACGCTCTTCCCTTTCAGAAGGGGATGGTTCCCTTTTCTATAAGTCGAAGTAGAGTATTTACATTGACCCATGGATAAATCGACTCAGGTTTTTTGGGTCAATTTTTTGACTAAGATTTTTAGACTTATACATGAGTATATAAAGTATGTAACTTGACCTCATTAGATTCTTCCTACATTGTCTTGCAACTGTGTCTACTTTGTGTAGCTATTTCTCTGTATATATTCACTTCTATGAACTCTTTTAACTGAAAACTGACTTTTGAAAATCAGTTTGTAGTACAGTCACTTCTTCAAAGTGTTCCTGATTTCTTGAGTATATTTTTCATTTCCAGCATCTGATTGCTATGCAGTATAGAACTGCATTCAAATGTGCCCAGAATATTTTGTGTATGTTGCTTCTCTGTATTATTTAAGAACCATTATATAATTTATGGTGCTAATACGGCTACACCCATTCTCAAAGGCCCTGTATCAGCCATTTTAAATATTGGCAGTTTCCTTGCTTTTTATGAGCAAATATTACATAGGAAAAAAACTTCTTTGGGAATGTGACATTTTTGTGTTGTATAAAAGGAGTGCTTTTTACAGCCAGAATGGGGGTGCTGTACTACAGTTTATCATTTTTTATCACTCAATTTATCAGTAGAACATTTCACTGTAAAATGTTTATTTGTGCCGTATGTTCATGTGATCTGTGTTGGTGGGAATATTAGGGGTTCTTCTTTGTTTGTGATGCCTTGGCCACAATCCAAAAGGAAGCATATGCATGTTTTATGTATGCATTTTAACTTTTTTAAACGTTCCTTTTCAGAAATATATATTCCAGAAACCTTAAATTGTTACTTTACTAATTACTAGTTTGGCCTCTGCCCTGCTGTCTTTCAGCAAGGAAGCTAAGACCTTTTACTTCTTATTCTTACTTTGGTTTGGCTGCTGCAAAAGGAATTTTCAAATGGGGATGTTGTACTTTTATTAATGTATTTTTATTTTATTTATATCCTGCCTTTGTCTCAATATGGGACCAAAGCAGCTTATAATATAAGGTAAAATCAAATACAGTGGATCCTTGTTATACGCTGGGGTTTGGTTCCAAGATCCCCCGTGTATAACAAAATCCGTGTATGCTCAAGTCCCATTAAGTATAATGACATAGCAAAATGGTGTCCCTAATAAAAAATGGAACATCAAGGTAAATTTATACTTTTTTGGAACATTTTCAAACCATGTATGCTTAAATCTGTGTATAAAAAATCCGTGTATAAGAAGGGCCGACTGTAGCTAAAATATGTGGTACAACAGTTTAAAAAACATTAAACTATCAATCCTATTAAAACATTGTTGTTTAAAACAATGAAAAACACATTAAGCATATACATGCTTTTTAAAAGCAACACATCTACTGTACATCTTTCTGCCTCAACCAGTTAAAGGCTGAAGTCTTATTTAAATAAAGTCTTCGGCTGCCAGTAAAAGGAGAACATAGAATTGTAGAATCTTAAAGCTGGAAGGGATCAAAAGTTTAATCTATTCCAACCTCCTGTTATGCAGGGGGGGGGGAAACTAAAGCACCCCCTGAAAGATGCCTCCAAAAACAGAACACTCATCGCCTTCTGAGGCAATCTATTCCAGTGTTCAACTACTCTTACAGTAAAAAGGTCTTCCTAATGTAAGTGGAATCTCTTCTTGTAATTTGAATACACTGGTTCATTTTCTAGTGTCTGGAACAGCAGAAAACAAATTTGCTCCATTTTCTGCACGACATCCCTTCAGATAGTTGAAGATAGCTACCACATCACCTCTGAGTCTTCCCTACTCCAAGATAAACATATCCAGCTTCCCAAGTCATTCCTCATGAGCCTTGGCCTTTAAAACTGTGATCATCTTGGTCACCCTGAACTGGACATGCTCCAGTTGGTCAACATCCTTCTTGACCTGCAGTGCCCAGAACTGGACACAGCTTTCCAGATGACCTCAGGCCAAAGCAGACTAGAGTGACACTAATACCTCCCCTGACTGGGACACAATACTCCTACTGAGACACCCTAGAGTTACATTGACTTTTTTCGATGCTTCATCACATTGTTGACTCATAAAACATTCAGGGGTAGCTGTGTTGGCCATTTAACAAACACAAACAAAAATCCATCAGTGATACCTTTTATTGGCCAATCAAAATGCATAATATACTTGTTGCAAGCTTTTGAATCTCTATGGAATTCTTTATCAGGCAAGATGTTACAAACCAAACCGGGGGGGGGGGGGGGGGACAAATGGAGATATTAGTCAGATGCCTGCATGTTGTTTCAGTCCTTAGTAAAGTTGTTATGATGAGAGGATATCTTTTGCAGGCAGGCTCCTTCTCCTTCTGGCCATGAAGCAATAAGGAGCTTTTCAAATTCCATGGGGATTTAAAGTCAATTTGCATCTCAACAGGGACCCCTCTTTTGCAATCCAATATGTCTCCATTCCAGTGAGGTCACAGGCCTCTTTGTAGGAAAAGACCAATGGTTCTCTCAAGAAGACTTCATATTTTTGCATCAGGAACATTTTAGTGATAAATGTGAATTAAGTCCAAATTTCAGAAGAAGAAAAAAGTTTTTACCTTTGTTGAAGTCCCAGTCCAAATGCTACTTTTCATGGTTCCCCTGGATTTTTGTTTGTATTTGTTAAATGGCTAACACAGCTACCCCTGAATGTTTTCTGTATTGTGAGATACTGCATTGTAGCTGCAACAGGGAAACCATGAAGCGATCCCATCCTTTACTAAGGACAGAAAGAACATACAGGCATCTGACTAACATCTCCAATTCTTTTTTCTTTTTCCCCCTCTTGTTTGGTTTGTAACATCTTGCCTGATGAAGACACCCATGGGGCTTTGAAAGCTTGCAACAAGTATATTGTGCATTTCAGCTGACCAATAAAAGGTATCATTGTTGATTCATGTTTCATTTGTAGTCTACTTAGACCCCCTGACTTTTTTCACATATATTGCTTTCAAGCCAGATGTCACCCATGCTACATTTGTGCATTTCATATTTTTTTTTCCTGCCTAGATGTAGTACTTTACATTTCTTCTGGTTTAAATTCATTTGTTTAGTTTTGGATCAGCTGTCCAGTCTCTCAAAGTCACTTTGAATTCTGATCCTGCCCTCTGAAGCATGTGCTAACACACACACACCCTCAAAATGGTGTCATCTGCAAATTTGATTAGTATGCCAACTATTCCATCATCCAAGTCATTGATAAGATGTTGAATAGTGCTGTGTCTAGGACAGAACCCAGTGGTGCCACACCAGTCACTTTTCCTCAGGATGGTGGGTACTCTGGGTTGAGTCTGTCAACCAGGTACAGAGCCACTTAACTGTAGCACTGTAACAAAATAGAGGAGGGCTAGCCAAGCCTCCCTTGGGAGGACGTTGCACAGCCTATGAGCAGCTTACCAAGAAGGCTCTCTCCCATGTCCTTACCAGACAAGCCTGTAAGGAACCTCTCCCCCAGAGATTACAAGACTTGGAGAGGCCTAAACCATGACAACCCCCAGCTCCTTACCTACTCCCTATATCTCAGCTAGTGAGCAGATCCCCATCACCCTGTTTGACACTGAAACAGGGTGCCTGGCTGCACCAATGTGGCGAGGCATCCTATTTTCACATCAGGCACAGCAATGGAGGTCTGCTCACTAGTGGAGATGCAGGGGAAATATGAGGTGCATGTGCTGGTAGTGAGTGCCCATGTTGCCGTGGAGCTAGGCATATAAATACCTGCCCATTCCAACACCAGCCTAAAGTCCAGCCTGGGTTGACACCCAGGCCAAGAAAACATAGTTCGAGCCCATGCTTTCCTAGCCCATCTGCTCAGGGCCAAGGTTATCCAGATGCAGTGCTATTTACCCTGCCTAGTCCCACATTGTGGGTACCCACAATGTCAAAAGAGGGAAACAAAGCTTTTAACATTCTGGCTGAAATTGTTTGTTTTGCACCTTGTCTCCAGAATTCCCATATCTAAAAAGCTTGTAGTAAGTTTCCTATGCACAAACTCATGCACACAATTTTAAAATGCAAACAGCTAAATTATATACAAATGAAAAAAAAATACACAGAGACACTTTGAGGAATGAGGGAAATGTATACATCAAGAGAACTGTACTTGAAAAGTATATATAAAATCCATATGGAAAATGCATATGAATTTCCATGCAAGGAGAAAAAAGGCTGATCTCACAACCTGATAATAGATGAAGAAATGCCGGTAGGATTTGGAGAAATGCAACTACCTTGGGATTAAGGGTTTTTCACATCCCTATGTATGAAAGATTTTTAAGGTTACAGGAAATATCTTAGGTCTTCATAATTACCAGCCACAAGGTTTGGTTTAGTAAGATAGTACGCAGGATAGCCAGAGGAATCACATCTATGCAGCTAATTCTCTCGGGTACATTAGATGCTAACTGACCTCACGCCCTGTTTTGCAGCTGAGCTGAAACAATAATACTAATGCAGTTAAGTTGAAGCTCTGAGCACATATGCTTCTGTCCTTGATGTATGACAATTGCTTCAAAGTTATTCCTCTGTGTTTGTGTTTTTCTTACAGAGGATGAGACTTACATGGACTTAGAGAAACAATGGTGATTATTTAGACTATCCATCATGATAAAATATCTCTTTCTAGGAATGTGTGTTCCACTAGATTAGTGTTATTGATCATTCACTCCTCAAGTAGTCTACAGATGATTTTGGAAATCTGAAACTATTCTTCTCTCTTGTCTAGTGTAATTACCACTACAAAGTATAATCTAATTAGAAGACAACAAGGATGCATTCTAATTGTTCTAATAAATTATACAAAGCTTTAACACTTTCTGTTAGGTTTTAGTAAAATAAAGCAACAGACAGTGTGAAATCTTGTCTTTCTGTTTCTAACAAAGCAAGCTCAGTTGTTTTAGTCCAAGGAAATGGAAAATGAAACAAATAACTTCAATATTTCATGGGGTAATATTTTTTGAAGTATTGTATGTACAGTATTTATTTTGATTTTCCTTCAGAATTGTTTGTTTTTACTTGTTAGATACCAGTGAGGTCTCCAGTGTTTCTTTCCCTGTTTTATTGCAAAGCAACCTTTGATATTCTTTCCCCATGTATTTTCTATGTAGAAATCAGAACATTTAGCTGTTCTTGGGTATTTCGCCTGCATTTGAAATTAAAACTTTCTAACAAGAGTATTGCTAATTTCTCTGTGTACACCAGTAGCAAGTACCTTTGGCAACTTTGCCTAAGGGGCATGTCCCATCCTCCACTTGACATGGGAGTGCTACATCTCCCCCTACACAACTAAGATGGCCTTATCACGTACAAGGGTTGTCTTGGGGCAGCGCTTCTACACACCCCTCAACCCTAGCACATGATGAGGGTGTCAAAATGGCAGTGCCCTGTACACACGGGTGCTGCCATTGTTACATAAGCACCACAAGGCATCTGCACTGCACCACTTGGCACTTGTGTAACGAGTGCGCCGGTGGTGCACTGTGGCACACTTGTTACACAAGTGCCGAGAGGCATAGAAAGAACCCGCTTTTTGCAGGTTCTTTTTCCGCCAGCAGGAAGCCTCACCGTTTGGTGGCTGAGACTTCCCTCTGGCAGAAAACCAGGCACCAGGAGGCTGCCCTTTTTGAGTGGTCTGTAGCCCGCCTTTGTACACTTTTGAAACAGGAGCTCCCCCTACCCTAAAATACCTTTGGGCCATCCACAACTTGGCAAAATTATCCCCATGGCCCTATATGAGCATGCATGCATGTTGTTGTTGTTTTTTTACTGTTGTGATGTGCTGTCAAGTCATTTCCAATTTATGGCTACCCTAAGCCCAACCTATCACAGGATTTCTTTGCAAGCTTTCTTCAGAATGGATTTTCCTGTACCTTCCTCTGAGGCTGAGAGATTGTGGCTTTCATGGCTGAGTGGAAATCTGAACCCTGATCCCCGGAGTCCAACACTCAAACCACTATACCATGTTGGCTCCCACCATACATGCTGCTTCAGTTTAAAAAAAATAAAATTGGATGATTGGAGAGGTTGTGTCTGAGAAGGGTGATGGAGGCATTGATCCCCAGCCTATGTAGTTCATGGGTCACACTTCCCCCACTACTGTTGCAGATTTTATTATAATTTATTATTCTTTACTTTAAAAGATTGAGCCTAAACATTAGGCAGATCTTTTTTGTAGTAAGAGCTGTTTTATAGTGAATAGATTGCCTTGGAGGATGGTGGACTCTCCATTTTTGGAGGTCTTTGAACAAAGGTTGGATGGTGTACTTCAAGAGTGCTTTAGTTGTATATTCCTACAAGACAGAGGGTTGGATGAGATGGTCCTTGCAGTCTTTTCCAACTCTAAGAGTCTATTATTTATTTTATATCCCGCATTCTGTGCAGTCATGCTGGCCACATGATCACAGAGTTGTCTTTGACTATTTGATTATTGTAAGTTGCCACGAATCCCATTTTTGGAGAAAGGTGGGATACACATTCAGTGAATAAATACATAA
This sequence comes from Sceloporus undulatus, assembly GCF_019175285.1. Lineage (NCBI taxonomy): Eukaryota > Metazoa > Chordata > Lepidosauria > Squamata > Phrynosomatidae > Sceloporus > Sceloporus undulatus. The sequence goes on along the minus strand of NC_056523.1, from coordinate 27,364,331 downwards.
ATAAAATTTGCCTGGTATGGCACCAGACAGGGAAATTTGCCACCCTATCCCTGATGGAGTTATGCTTCCCCTAAAGGATAAAGCTCGCAGCTTGGGAGTACTCCTGGATTCATCTCTACAATTGTCATCTCAAGTAGATGCAATGGCCAGCAGTGCTTGGTACCAGCTTTGGCTGATACGCCAACTGCATCCATGTCTGGACAGAAAGGACCTTGAAACTATAGTATATTATTATTATTATTATTATTATTATTATTATTATTATTATTATTAACTTTTATTTATAAGGCGCTGTAAATTTACACAGCACTGTACATACAATCTTTTAGTTAGACGGTTCCCTGCCCTCAGGCTTACAATCTAAGAAGACACGACACAAAAGGAGAGGGGAGGTGGGGAATGGGATCAGGTTACGTGCACTGGTAACCCCCCGCTTGGATTTCTGCAATGCGCTCTACATGGGACTACCTTTGTACCAGGTTCGGAAGCTACAACTAGTGCAGAATGCTGCAGCCAGATTGATCACAGGCATTCCGAGATCGGACCATATAACACCTATATTAAAATCTCTCCACTGGCTGCCTATTAGCTTCCGGGCACAATACAAAGTGTTGGTTGTTACCTATAAAGCCCTACATGGCTTGGGCCCGAGTTACTTGAGGGAGCGCCTCTCCCTATATAATCCGCCCCGCACCCTCAGAACAACAGGGAAATTTTTACTTGATTGCCCCAAGGTAAAACTAGCAGCAACTCACTGGAGGGCATATACGGCGACTGCCCCTACCCTCTGGAACGCACTCCCAGAAAAGACCCGACTGTTCTACATTAGAAGCCTTTAGGAAGGCATTAAAAACCCACCTCTTTCAAGTAGCATATCCCCCCGATTCTGTTTAGATTAAAGAGTCCCCCCCCCCATAACTGATGGTTTTAAGGATTTGTATATGGTTGTATATGTATGAAATTGTGATTGTAATTACTGAGCCATTTTATTGTTTGTATTGTGACATGTGTCACATGCTTACTATCTTGTGAACCGCTTTGATCTACAGGAAAGGCGGTATATAAATAAAGTTTTTATTATTTATTTTATTTAAATTACAATAGTTAAACAAATAAACTCTTATATTTTAAAAGCAAATAGTTTAAACACTTTAAAGCACATTGAAAACATAATGAAAAAACAGAAAAGCATAGCATACCCAACTAGAAACTACTTTCTGACACATGATTTGAGAGTCACAGGTCTACCTAAATAAAAGAAATTGTCTGTAGATGGAAAGAAAGCAGAGAGGGAGTTCCACAATTGTGTGTGTGTGTGTGTGTGTGTGTATGACACCTTCCGTGTTATCAAGGGATTTATTGTATTGTATTTTATTTTGATTTTTTCCAGTGAAAATAACTTGATACAACCCATAAAGGGGATAACAACAGCACCAGAAGAAACAGTCAATTGAACAGTACAACATTTTTGGCCAACCACTGACTGACATTGACATAGAGAATTCTCTGGGAATGATGTTAAAAATGCAAAGTGTCTCTTACAGAAAACTTATATTAACTAATCTACCATTCAATAGATTAGCATGACAATAAGGTAGAAAATATGATCCTCTAATTAACATTTGAATAATTAATAAAAGGATATTTGACATTTTGCCCTTTTTTTGAATGACAGTACATCTACCTCTTCTAACAGCATAATAAATTGCTTTTCAGTTCAAGAATGTTATAAGATTTCTATTTAACATGAAATTTGGGAGAAGAAATGGTGTTCATTCCAGATGGAAGAATGGAAAGCTTCTCAACTTTTTCAGAAGTGTGTCAAAAGATCTTTGGATTGAGACCAGGGCTGCATCCCACTGTAGAAATAAACCAGTTTGACACCACTTTAAATGCTAAGCCTTAATGCTATGGAATTCTGGGATTTGTAATTTTGTGAGATATTTAGTCTACCCTCTCAGAAAGCTCGGGTGCCACAATGAACTACAATTCCCAGAATTGCACAGCCATGGGAGTTAAAGTGGTGTCAAACTGGATTATTTTTGCAGTGCAGATGCAACCTATGCTTTCTTTTTAGAAATTCTCAGATATTTATCGATTAAGAAGTTGCATCTCAATGGTTCAGCAAAATTGGGTCCTTATCAAGAGGGGGGGGGTGCTGAATTTTTTCTCCCAGATATAATAACTTTCATCTTGTGTGGACATGGTGTTAAACTGTGGCTTATATTTTGAGAAATACCCTGTTCCAGGGTGCAGAACACAGGTTAAAGGCTATATGCATTTACCCACATCTTAAATTGCTTCCCCTGAAAGGTAACAGGGTGAAATGGGGCGAGGTTTATCCTACTTTGGAGTGGCAAGTACCAAACTGAATGTGTTTCATCCAGGAGAAAAAAACAGTGACGAAACCAAGCCAATCCAGGGTCATACATAGAGAAGCAGCAGAAGCATAGTCAAGGCAGTCTAGCGTCTATGAAATGCAGTTTGAACTGGAGCCCATAATAGTCAGGGAGTCACTGAAGAGAATAACAAACAAACAAACAAACAAACAAAGAAACCCAAGCCAAAATTCAGGAAATGAGACAAATCATATATCACTTGAGTTACTCTTGAAATGAAAAGGCCATCAAACAATGTCAAATGGATATTTTGGAGCTATTGTTTGCAGCCAAGAAATGGCCTTGGCTGTGTTAATTCATAACTAGCTGTAAATCAGCATAACTGGCTTAATTACATAAATGTGTTTCTTAAGGCAGGTCAGGGCATTTCCAGCTCTTTTGCATCTGTTTTTTATGGATTTTATCTCACAAGGCTGGAAAAACAGAATAAAAGCATCTTTGGCCAGTACTTATTACACAACGTCATGTACATCCTGCTGCTGCTTTGCATTCCATTTGTTACTGTAGTGCATCTTTTTATTGACAGGCAAAACCCATCAATAGACTCTCAGTCTTACTGCTATTGCATTACTGCCATCATGAGATAGCTCCCATCTGCTGCAGTTTATGCTTCTCAGCCCTCGAGTAACCATGTGGTTACCATGTGGTTTCATAGCCATTATAGCTGCCATCAGCTTCCCAAAGCCAGCTGCTGTGTGCATATTCCCACAGCAGCTGGCTCCAGGAGTTGGTTAGCAGCCATAGTCACTTCCTCCCAAAGCATGGAGTTGCTTTGTTTTTTCTTATGTTTTGACTGATTGCTTTCTATCATTGTGCTCAAACCCTGACAAATGGTGGCTAATCTTAACTCTAGTTAATGAAACAATTTAACTTTAAACCTTGGTTTTTGAATCCAAAATGTTTCAATAAACCATAATCTAACATAAACTAGAGTTTAAAAATTCAGACATAGCTGGAATGAAGCACAACAGAAGTAATCTGGATCTTGTAATTTAGTGATATATCTGAACAGGTAAAAGTGAATGCATATGACTCTTTGTGACACAAGCTTCTAATGAAAGGGAAAGAATCTTTGCTGAACAGAAAGGAATGCTGATGTCATACCTCTGTGACCTTTCAGAGCAAAATTGCAATGCTAATTGAGTAAACACCATCTGCCATGGTGTAAATATGATTAGTTCAGAACTGTATTTTTCACTTCTCAAAGTACTGAGAATGTCAGTCTCCCAATACAACTCTTGTCCTTCTGGACCAAGGGCCTTTGCTTACAGGTTTATTTGTCCTTCTGTATGTCTGTTGGCATGAATATTGATTACGAAGCTGTTTGGCCTGGTAACTATCACCCTGAAGAAAAGCCATCTGATAGTCACAATTATTTCTAATAATCACGTACTGCCTTGTGTGTATTTAAATGAACACACTGTTCAGAAAAAGAAAGGATGGGAGAATTTATCCCTCTTTCCTACTCATTGTTCACTCTGGCTGGCAGAGGGGGGTGGCTCGTGGTGTTTAGGATGAGCAGGAGCAACCACTCAGCTGGGTGTTCATTTCCCTCTGAGCTGTCACCCGATGCAGTCGCACCCCCCTGTTGAGAAGAGGCTCTGGAAAGAAAAGGGAAAAGAAAAAAAGAGTTTGGCAGTTAAGTAGATAGTGTGATTTCTGGCCAGATGGAAGAAACAAGGGAGGAGGTATGCAGTAGAGTTCATGAAAAGGCTAGGAAAAGCTAGAATTTAACTGAGGGTAGTGAACCAGCTTATTGTTGTTAAGTTTTTCCAGCTTCTCAGGGCACACTCATTCCAGGCAACTACAGTTGGTTGAATCTGTGAATAAAGAACCTATTGCTCTGGAGGGCCAACTGTAGTTGCATAGTATGAAAGTGCCCTGAGTAGCTGGCACTACCTAACAATAATAAATGTGGCTTTAAAATATTCAATATACATATAAATCCACGAAAGCAAACCTTGATTTTGCCATTTTATATAAGGGAAACTATTTTACTACAGTGGTGCCTCGGGTTACGAAATTAATTCGTTCTGCGGCCGCTTTCGTAACCCGAAAAGCCTTCGCAAGCCGAAAACCCATAGGCGCTAATGGGGAAAAGCCGCGATTTCGTGTGAAATAGCGCCGAAAAGCACCAAAAATTTTTTCGTAACCCGAAAAAACATTCGTAACCCGGAACAGTTATTTCCTATGGGATTTTTTCGTATCCCGGAAATTTCGTAACGTGGGTATTTCGTATCCCGAGGTACCACTGTATGCCATTGTATTTAATGGGACTTAAACATCCACAGATTTTGTTATCCATGAGGGATCCTGGAGCAAAATCCCAGGGGATATCAAGGTTTATATAGCACCATGTTTCCACTTTTTCACTATGTATAGCAGTATGGCTTCACTTTTGTTGCTTTGGCAACATCCTTTGGAATCCTGGGTTTCTAGTTGCATGAGGAACCAAAGCTCTCTGGCTGGCAGGTTGGAATCAGGGCAATTAAGTGGAATCATAGTGCTAGAAATTATGTTGGGTGAAAGGGCCTCTGTTCCATATCTTCGAATATGTCTTGAGTCAACTCTACAGGCTCCATCAGCAATGCTGAAGGACCAGCCCCACTACTGAAGGAGCAGCTGATCCCAAACTGTTTCCATCTAAACTCCTCAGTAACAGAACTTCTGAACTTTAAGGTCTGATTCATGAGTTTGTTTTCTTTACTCTTTCTCATCTTTTCCCTCTTTTCCGTCCAATATTTTACACTAAAAGCCTGAGGGCAGGGTTGTTGATCTTACTTGAGCTGCTCTGAGAATATTTTGGATGGAACTGCAGGGTGAATAATGCTATCCATCCATCCACTCATCTGAGGGGGTGAATGGACTAACTCCTGAAAAGAGGAAAATCCATTTTTAAGTGTTTCCCCACATTAAACAAACAAGCCATGTAGTATACCACAGAGTAGTGAGTCCCATTTTTTAATGCTTCTGCAATAAAAAAAGTAGCCTAAAATAACTGTAAATAGGACAAAGAACAAAACAAAAACAACGACCAGCATACAAGGCCTGTTTCTCTTATACAGGGGAACATTCAACCTGAAACACAACTCACTGCTGCAAATATACTGTATAGACCAGACTTACAGTACTAAAGGTATTCCAGCAGTTCACACACAGGTATTAAATTATTATTATTCTCTATCTTCCTAATGGAGTAATTGTGCCACACAGTACAGACATACAGAGTTGCTTCTGATAAAACTGGGTTGCTTGTAAAACCAGAAAAAGAATGCATCTTTAGTATTCACTGGAAGTCAATTCTGGTGCTTAAGGCAGGCCAATTTTAGTGCATGCTTTCATTTTTCCTCCCAGGCAAGATTAGATGTGCTGAAATTGAAAATGTCCAAGACTCTCTTTTTGACTTGAAATTGTTGGTCCAAAATTATAACAATTGTGTTATGCTTTATGATCTCCCACCCTTTTGATTTATCCTGACCAGATAGGATGGGCTAGATTTAAGTTTTTCAGAGTGAGTATGGTATCGTGCATTACTGGACTATGACAGCATTATATCCCCCACATGCTGTAATGGTGATAAAATAGGAGTGTGGCAGAGAGCTATGCATGAGATCTTGAATGTGGTGGCGAAAAAGTGGGAGGTATACTAATACATCTCACGCAGTGAGTCATTAGGGTTGGCATAATCTGATATAGTAAATCATGGTGTTCCCTGTAACGAGCTGACTACAAACCAGCCAATCAGAAGCCAGGGGCCCTAAGCCAATCAGGTGCTGGCTTGGGAATTTGAAGATTCCATTTGGCAGCTGGGTTAAATCAGTTGGGGTTAGAATGTTGAGAGATGAAGTTGGGTTTTTAGAATCCTGAGGGTTGAAGCGGGAGTTGAGTTGAGGAGAGAGTTAGGGGAAGAGTCTGTTCCAAAGGGGAACCTGGTTATAGTCTAGAGAGAGGGACTTTTAACCAGTTAGAGACTCTAATTAAAGAAGCATTATAGTAAGCCTGAGAGGCAATACTGTGGTGTTTAAGCTTAGGAAAGTAGGCAATAGGGACAGAGCCAGTGTCCTTAGCCGCTGGTAATAGAAATACTCTATAGCAAGTTGAACTGTGATAATATAGTAACCAGTAAGAAGTAACACGTGCCTGAACTAACAGTTGTTTAATATCATTTAGTTCAAGAAAGATCTGTTCAAACCATTTGTTAAATAAAGTTCATATTTTGTTTTATCCAAAGGCTGGTCTGGCATATATATTTTATCCACGCTACTATATTGTATAATACTGTGAACCTGCCACATAAGAAAGGGGGTTCGTTACATGAATTAGTTGGCAGCGGGGTGAGAAAAGATAACCCCCATAGGACTGCAATAAGGAGGAGTGTGTGATCATTACATAATTTGGTGGAAGCGATGGGATAGTAAAAGTCCCAGGCGCCTGCCACAATAGGAAGAAAGGAACTTCATTACATCCCACACCCCATTGACCTCCTCATGTGCCAGAATCCTTAGTAATGTTTTTGTACTAATGTTGCTCATAAATTGTAATTCCCATGTACCACTGATTGTAATGGCAATAGTTGTGACATAAACGACTTGTTGCTAGCTTCCCTCAGGTCAATCCCAACTTATGGTGACCCTGTGGATGAGACATCTCCAAGATCCCCTGTCCTCCACTACTCTGCTCAGGTCCAGCAAATTCATATCTGTGACCTTCCAGTCATCTGGCATGTGGTCTTCCTCTTCTTCTTCTGCATTATAACATTCCCAGCATTATTGTCTTTTCTATTGATCTGTGCCTTCTCGTTATGTGCCTTCTCATTAAGTAGGACAGCCTCAATTTGATCATCTTGGCTTCCAAGGAGAGTTCAGGCTTAAGCTGTTCTAGGATCCATTTGTTTGTCTTTTTGGCTGTCCATGGGATCCTCAGCACTCTTCTCCAGCACCACATCTCAAATGAGTTGATTTTCATTCTGTCTGTTTTCTTTACTGTCCAGCTGTCACATCTGTACATGGTGATGGGGAACACAATAGCTTGGACAATTCCAACTTTAGTGCTCAGTTGTATGTACTGTATGCATGTAGCCCCCCCCCCCCCCCCCAAAAGAAACAACCACAAAAAACTATCAGTTGTATATCTTTGCTCTTTAGGTTCTTGTCTAGTTTTTTCATAGCTGCCTTTTCCATTCCTAGTCTTCTGATCAATGTTTGATCCTAAGTACCAGAGTTCTTTAATTATTTCGAATTCCTCATAAACATAAATAAGTAGCAAAATTAAATTAAATTACAAGATCATACACACAGCCTAAATGTACGAACATGTCTATAGTTTGATGTGGTTAAAGTGAAAATTTGGAAGGATTTGATGCTTTAAAATAATTTTTTAAAAGAATATTTTTAAAAAATAAAATTTTAATTATTTAAAAAAAAACCTGGGGACTCTCCTTTCTCTCTTTTGCTGAGCTCTACTGTTTTAAAGGGATGCAGCTGAACATCACTGCCCACTTCTGCCAAAAGGCAGATGTTTGGGTAGCAGTGGTGTCACACACACACACACACACACACACACACACACACACACACAGGTGTCACTTGATTTGGTTTGGCTTGAACTCCCCCCACCCAAACCCTTCTAGTGACATACCTGGTCTCACCTAACATTTCATTGAATATGAAGTATGCTTCCTTTGTAATACAAATGAATAATTCATTTGTTGTTTTGTGTCCTTGAGTCATTTCTGACTTACAGTGACCCAGAGGGAGTTTATCATTGCTTTTCTTTGAGGCAGAGAGTGTGACTTGCCCAATGGCACCCAGTTTCCATGGCCATGTGGGAATTTGCAACCTGGTCACTAGAATCCTAGTCCAGTACTCAAATCACTATACCATGCTGGCTCTCCTCCGTAACATGCTTAATCCTAAAATCTTTGATATATACATTTTGTGGGTTGCTATATGCCTTCAGGTCAGCTCTGATTTAGAATGACCCTATCAGAGAATTTTCTTAGCAAGACTTAATCAGATTAGGTTTGCCATTGCCCTCCTCTGAGGCTGAGAGACTGTGATTTGCCCAAGGTCACTGAATGGGTTTCCATGGCTGAGTGGGGATTAGGACCTTGATCTCCAGAATCATAGTCCATCACTCAACCCACTACAACATACTGGCTACACCTGAATTTTATCCCCACATAATTTCATTCAGACATTTCACTATCGAATGGTGAAGGGAATCTGGAATTTAGCAGTCTTCTATCTGGAAAATATTTTTAGATTGTAGCAGGGATGCCTGGAAACCCTTTAGGAATTGTGGATGTTCTCTCTCTCCCTCCCTCCCTCCCTCCCTCCCTCCCTCCGTCTCCCTCTCCCTCTCCCTCTCCCTCTCCCTCTCTGTGTGTGTGTGTGTGTGTGTGTGTGCGCGCGCGCGCGCGCCTTCAATGGAATGAAACAACAGCTGTATACCACAGTTCAGACCACTGAGCCTTCTGTTACAGCTGTTACATTATACGGTCTGCTCAAGACCACATTTTGTTTCTGTTTCTCCCCCCTCTCTCTCTCCTGGAGTGAAATTTTATCTGACAAATTATTACACAGGATTGATTAGGCATAATTTGAGTTAGTTCTGGAGATGCTGCTGGTTGCTCAACTTGCTCAATGTGTGGGCAATCTGTCTTTACCTCAGTGGGGACCTGTGAAAACTGAGAATGAAGCAACTTGCCAAGAGCAGAATATTTTGAACTATGGTGAGCAAAAGAAATGTGGAGGGATGGTGAAGAGTGGGTGTATTAGAGGAACAGAAAAATAAATGGATGTCATAGATTATTCCAAACCTTTTTTCCTGCTACACAAGAGCCAGTATCAAGGAGATGCTTCTCCCCAATCTGCCTGGCAGCATATACTATTTTGCATGATCATCCAGTGCATCATAAAAACAACAGACAAGATAAACATGTCACTATCCCTGAGTGGTGTTAGCACTGAGGACCCGAACAAGGACTAACAAAACATAAAGGTGAAAGTCACCATAAAATCTGATGATGAAAAGCAAAACTTTGTAGGTACCTGTGAACCCTGAAGCCATGATGTGAGAAGAGTGTTGGAGATACTTGAAAATGCCTTCAACAACACAGCTGGATCTAAAGCAGAAAAACACATCTTCATGTATGTATCCTCCTTGCTCAAAGTGGAGCTGTCCGGTAAACTCTGATAAGGTTATGAGGACTGAAAGGTAACAGTAATCCTTTCATTTTTCTATTTCTTTTTTTTTCCTCATCTGTTCATTTCCATAAATGTTGTTCCTGATTAAAACCCATACTGCCAACTGCACTACTGTACATTTTATTTTCCTGGGAGACCTAGCATGGTGTAGTGGTTTGAGTGTTGGAGTATGATTCTGGAGACCAGGATTTGGCCATGGAGCCCACTGGGTGATCTTGGGCAAGTCACATGCTCTCAGCCTCAGGGGAAGTCAAAGCCAAACCTCCTCTGAACAAATCTTGCAAAGACATCCCCATGATAGGTTTGCTTTAGGGTCTTCATATGTTGGAAAACTATGCATCATAGTCCAGTGCTCAAACCACTACAACACACTGTCTCTCTAAAGATATATAAATACATGCCAGCCAGAAAACAACAATGCCCCTAATAAACACCAGCAGACTGGTGTCCTATAGCAGATCAATGAAATTCAACAGAGGAACATTGCTTGTGTTCCGTATGTATAACCACAAGCTCTACTCATTTTAAAAATTATTTTAAAATCTGAATATAAAAAGCAATTAAGTTGAAAATATAAGTTTTTTTCCTGTATCCCAATTTCAGCTTGGTGCTTTTACTTCAATATCACTATCTCTCTAATTTAAAAGGTACATAAAATCTAGCAGCTTCCCTATCAGATGACTCCCTCCTTCCCTCAGTAGTGGCTGTTAGTTTCCATGTCACTGTGGATGAGACATCTCCAAGAGTCTCTGTCCTCCACTGCTTTGCTTAGTTCCTGCAAATGTATATCCATGACTTCCTTAAGAGAGTCCATCCGTCTAGCATGCAGCTTTCCTCTCTTTCTGCTTCCCTCCACCTTTCCTAGCATTTTTAACATTTGGTTGTTTGAGAGTGTCTGTCCTTTCTTTTCTTTTTCTTTCTTTCCCTTCCTAATTTTAAGTGAATAACAAGCTTGTTGATGCAATACTGCTCATTAAACCCAACATTTAATTGAAAACAGTGGGCTTAACCATGCCAAATGTTGCTCTGGAATAAAAACATGGTGTGCAGTCTGATAGGCACATTGCAGCTTCCAGAACAAGAAAGACTGGATTTCTCCCTTTTTTAAAGTTCCTGTATCAAGAACAGCATTTTTGTTATGTACTGCATGCTAACCCTAACATTGGACCCATTTTTGAATGCCTTGAAGTTGCCTCCATGTGCAGTGTAAACATCCACATTCATTAGGTTTGTCATATCAATCAAAGGCTGTCTTAAAATTACATAAATGCTTCTCATACTTTACTAAATATTTGTAAATTCTATATTGTCAACTCTTTCAAATTGCTATAAATGTCTGTATGTCTCAGAAAACTTCTTTCCCATTGTATTCTACTGCAACCTTTAACATCAAATAGGAGGCTTCCATTGGTGCAGCACAATTGAACAGATGTTTTGTGATAGTTGTTTCCTAACAACAGAACAATTTTCTCCTAATAACTAGTCAAACACTGGGCCTGTATGCAGTTTGAAAACACTGTTATACAGGAATAGGAAGGTCAATGACCATATTTTTATATAGATTTAATTGGGTGTACTGCACATATCAGGGGTGGAGGGCCACACAGTTCACACTCCAGGGCGTGTTCAGATTAATCCATTATAGTTCTATTTCTACTGCCATGCCAGCATCCTATGAAATCCCGGGTTTGTAGTTTAGTGAGGCACTAGAGCTCTCTGGCTAAGAATTCTAAGCACCTAGCACCAATCTGCGAATCCTAGCATCCCATAGGATGGAACCATGTCAGTAAAGATGGAATCATAGTGCTATACTTGTGTAGTGTGAAAGGGCCATTGGTGCACACACACAAATATATGTTTTTATCAAACAGGAATAGTCCTAAATACTGGGAAGCGTCATAATAAAAGTAGAGTCATAGTTGTGTCCCTTTGACTTTAATCACTGTTCTTTTCAGTGGCACATAAGCTTCCTATAAGGTAATTTGATGGGGGTGAAAAGACATTTTGAAGTTTACCGCACCAGGGATAAAACATTCCCTATGCGTTACAACAGGCATGTTACAGTTACAGTTCCCAGAAATGGCGTCCCCTGGAACCCGATGGGAACGCGATGGGAATGCTCGGCAGTGGTGGCAGCGTTCCCTGTGCGTAAACTAGCGTTCTGGGCCCCATCAGGTTCCCATCACGCTCTGTGCGCAGCCCCACTCGTGCCTGTTGTAACGCATTGGGGAACGTTTTATCCCCGGTGCGGTAAACTTCTTTGTCACGGGCTGGCCCTGTCACATCTCAAGATGAGGAGAGAGATTGGTCAAGATAGTGTCTGCACACATTTGTAATATATCCCTGCCCTGGAACTCTCCTGCTGCCAGCAGGTGGAATGTTTTTATTGGTTAGGCTGTTCCCACCAATGCAAACTATTTTTGCCCCAAAGTTTTTATTTCAAAAATTTCCATTTTGCTGGAGTGGCAAGACTTTAGGCATAAAGTGGGCAACCAATAACCACAAATCAATGCAGTAACATTATCATCGGTTTCCTAGTCTAATATAAAACAACAATAAAATATTTTCTTTTGTTAGAGCTCATAATTGTATCTTAAAATGATTTTTAAATGTTTGTTTCTGTTTACAATAAGCCCCAAATGAGTGATAAGAAAGCAAATAAAAATAAGTAGATAACTCTAAGCCTATCTAATGAGTCCCTAAAAATGTAGGTTAAAAAAATACCATTAAGGCACCAAATCCTGTTTGATCTTGGAAGCTAAGCAAGGTCAGCCCTATTTAGTACCTGGATGGGAGACCGCCAATGAAAACCAGATGCCATAGGCTATATTTTAGAGAAAGGAACTGGTCAAACCACCTTTGAATATTCCCATCGGCGTTTGAAGCTCAACATGTCCAAGACGGAGCTTCTTGTCTTTCCTCCTAAGCCCAACCTTCAACACTCCTTTTCTGTCTCTGTGGACAACATTTCCATTCAACCAGTCCAGCAAGCCCGCAGTCTTGGCTTTATCTTTGACTCTTCTCTGTCATGTATCCCTCAGATCCAGACCACAGCCAAGGCTTGTAGATTCTTTTTGTACAATATTGCCAAAATCCGACCATATCTCTCCGCCTCTACTGCCAAGATCCTGGTCCATGCCCTAGTGATCTCACGACTTGATTACTGTAATGTCCTCCTGGCTGGGCTCCCTTTTTCTCACCTCCGTCCTTTAATCTCTGTCCAGCATTCAGCTGCACGCATTATCACTTCCACCCACCGCTCTGACCACATCTCTCCTGTGTTGGCATCCCTTCACTGGCTCCCTCTCCCTTTCCGCATTCAGTATAAGCTCCTGCTGTCGACATTCAAAGCCCTCCATGGACTGGCCCCTCCTTACTTATCAGACCTTCTTTCTCCTCACCTTCCCACCAGGGCCCTCCGTTCTGGTAGTCAAGGGTTCCTGTCTCAGCCCAGGATTTCCTCTGCCCCAACTAGGATTCGCCCCTTTTCACTTGCTGCCCCTCACTCCTGGAACCTTCTTCCTCCACAAGCAAGAGCCATCACTTCATTAACCAGCTTCAAAACGGAGTTGAAAACCATCCTATTCAGAGAAGCCTTCCCAGGCATCGCATAATTGTCGCTTACTATCTGATGTTCTGTTGTTGGCTGTTTATCGATCCATTTCCTGTATTGCTATGTACTGTATATGCATTATCCTACTTGTGAGTATGTATTTTCCCTGGATAATGATTAACCTTCCATTTTGAAGCCATGCCCTCCCTTCAGTCCATCTGCCTTGGTCCAGGCCTCGGAGGTTGAGAGGAACTGCTGGACCTCTTACCCTTTCCCGTCACCACTCCCTTCTCCTTCTGTGTTATGTCTTTTTAGATTGTAAGCCTGAGGGCAGGGAACCGTCTAACTAAAAGGATTGCATGTACAGCGCTGTGTAAATTTACAGCGCTTCATAAATAAAGGTTAATAATAATAATAATAATAATAAAACACTATGAAATTCATGAGAGCGTGCAGGCCTGTTTTCTGCTACCCCCAAAAGTAGGACCAGGTCTAATTGTTTGAAGTTATGAAAGGACAGATTTTGACTGAACATTAGAAATAATTTCTTGAGAGAAAGACTGATTTGGCAATGGAACCAACTGCCTAAGAAGGTGGGGGGGAGGGTCTTCTTTTCTGGACTTCTTCAGAAACATGCTGGACAACTAGCTGCTGGGGATGGTTTAGCTGGAGATCTTGCACTGGGCAGAGGATTGGACTCAGTCGTCCCTGAAGCCCCTTCCCTGTGCTTATGGTGTCAACTCCTCCATTGACCTCCCCCTCCCATTACCACACCATACAGAATCCTTAGGATTGTGTTTTGTACTAATGTTACTCATAAATCGTAATTCCCATGCATCACAGAATCATGGTAATAGTTGTGACATAACTTGCAAAATTAAAATTATACCTGTCAATTACAATATCATCTGCACAAACTAAATGCATTTACCTGTGCATGGTTTTCTGTGGTCGAAGTGAAAAAATTGGTTAAAAGTGATGCTTTTAAAGAAAATTTTAAAAGAAGAAAAAAAAGTTAAAAATGGAAAAATTTGAAAAATTTTGACATTTTTATTCCACAGTGGTGTCACTCCCCTTAGAGTGTCACCTGGTGCAGTCTGTACTCCACACCCCCCCCCCCCCATTCATTCCACCCCCTTTCCACTGCTTTAATTCAGTTTCCACTTCCAGCTTTTGTCCAACTCTTTTATTAACACCAACAAATTTATTATGGCCTGGCTTACTTATCTGAACAATTTTGCTTTCACTTTCTGTTCTTATGCCTAGGTTAATTAAACTATATACACAATTTTGCTTTGACTTTCTAGTCTCCACAAATCCCTTGTATTTTTCAAGAAATTAGTGAGTGGATATTAACCCCATATATTGATTCAAAATAACATAAAACACTGCTCCCTCATACTTGAGAGTCAGTGTAACACATACTCTATCTTCCACAGGGTATTAAAATTCTGTTTGTAAAAGTCATTTAAAAAAAATCACCACCCTGTTATTGGTATTTGGAACATGGATTGCTTGGTATATTTTCTTTCCACCTGAGTACACTGTGAGGGTTAGAAAATAGCAAGCTCCATTTATATTATTAGCAAATAACGGGCATTGTTGTCAAACACTGACACAGATTATTCATATGGTGCTACAAGACCTCATAAGTCTAAATGTAATAAATGGGGAGGGGGGAAAGCACTCACAATCATTAGGATTTGATCATGTAAATGTAGGAATAGTATTAAGTGTCTTTATAATGCACTTGATTGATGTAATAGGTTTCAGCAGTCCTGTCGGGACATCTATCTTAATCCATTTTCTGTGTCACCACTGGAACAGAATCTTGTCACAGGTCTCTTGCCAGTAAGTAAATGCCAACGCATAGCAGAAACATTTATTTGCAAAGTGGAGGACATTTTATTATAAGATAGCAAGCTTACACTAATCTCTTTTCAGTTCCTAATACTGTCTCCATGATACCAAGTGATTTAATGCAGCTATAATAAGTATATTTGATTTCAGGATGTGTGTGTTTGTGTGTGTGTGTGCGTTTCACTCTATTCAACTGTATGGATCCCTTTGTTGCCATGAATGTTTGAGGTGTACTTTGCTGGAACAGCTGACTTGGATTTACAAAATATATATCCAGTAGCACCAGCATCCTGTTCCTGTCCACACTTTTGTTACTCATATATCACTGTCCAATGCTTGTTTTCCTCCATTTCTTTCAGCGAATATGGCCTACCCTTAGAATGCTAGCTAGGACACAAGCGTGGGTGTCTAACATTTTTGCTTCATAAGTAAAAGTAAAAGTAAGTAAGTAAGTAAAAGTAAAAGATGTTTCTATTCACAAATGGAGCAGAGATTGCCTTCCTCACATGGAAGAAAGCACATCTTGATAAAACCCAATATTTTTAATGGACATTAATAATGGTGACTAGGGAAAAAGATCCATGCTTCTTTTAAGAAAGGGTAACCACCTTTACTGAAATGCTGATGAGGATAAATAATAGTTACTAATGTGCTGCTGGGGAAAGCAATTAAATTAACAAAGCAGCAGATTAACACCATTAAACCTGTTATGGATTATGAGGTGAGACTAGGAGCATCTGCAATTTCACAGAGTAAAGCCATGCAAGACTCCACATGAACATCTGATCTTTTTCTTCCCTGCTTCATTTTCTCTGGTTGCCATGATTTTAGTGAAACTGGACAATGACAGGTCTCATTGCAGGCTGATACCTTCCTTGTGCCCAAGGGAGCAATGGAAACTGTGAATGAAATATCTGATTAAAGGCGGTCTTACACCTGCTTCAGCTATAAAATTTACTTGCTCAAAACCCTGGGTCATTTCTTGCCAAAGACCTTTACTGTTGATGTTGGTGTTATTATTTGTTGTCAAGTCAACTTTGATATATGGTCACCCTATGAATGAGAGCCCTCCAAAAATTCTGGTCCTCAACAGTCCTGGTCCGGTCATACAAACCCAAGGCTTCCTTGATTGATTCAATCCATCTATAATGAGATTGTCCTCTCCTCTAAATGCCTTCCACTTTCCCGCCCTTTTCTAATGAGTCGTGTCATCTTATGATCCGTCCAAAATCTAACTGCCTCAGTTTATTCATTTTAGTTTATGGGAGATTTAGGATTAATTTGCTCATGGACCCATTTATTTGTCTTTTTGGCAGTCCTGGTATCTATAGAACTCTCCTCCAGCATCAGATCTCAAATTAAATTTATTGTTTTCCTGCCAGGCTGCTTCACTGTCCAGTTTTCACAATCAAACAGAGAAAGTAGAAATACTGTAGCATGGATAATTCTGATTTCAGCGTATCTAGATCTAAAGATGTGTTTGATTGGCTCCACTTGGTAACTTTGTTGGACAATGGCCCTCACCTTTTGTGTTAATAGAACATAATGCAATGATCATTCATGCTATTAAATATGCATGTATGTGGGGAGATGTCCTACATAGTATCTTCATTTATAGAAGCCCATAGAATCCTATTCCAGGCTAAGGGCTTCTTAGTTTTGAGGCACAGAGCCTGTAAAGGAATAGTGACCTTTAACAGTTGCTCCTGAATTAGGTCTTTATGCTTTCATATATTTTGTCTTTCTTCTTTGCTTATGTTAAGAAAACTGGAAGGAAAAGGGCAGAGTAGCTCCACTTCTCAACTACAGCACCAGCTGTCACAACAGATAGTTAAGGGATTATTCTTGTCAAGCTATATCTAGCAAGAGTTCTTTACAGGTCACTGTTTTGGTCAACTGAACTTCCAAGGTCATATTGTCTAGTAGGTAGATCAATATCAACATTCTCTTGAAGATTATCTTAAGTTTTGGGCTTTCAAGAAACTTATATGACAGTATATTTTAAAAAAAACAAACCAGCTTTATCATTCCTTCTGTACATGTATTAAGTTTAATAATAATCTTGGCTGCTGCCACACTGCAGAATGAATGAAGTTTAATAATGCATTTACTATGGCAGTTAAAGCAGTGTCAAACTACATTATTTCTGCCATGTAGATGTGGTCCTTATTCATTTACACACTCCATTTGAAGTATCATATTACATAAGTATTTGCAATCTTGGCCTGTTATGTTTCATACACATTACATGGTCTAGGCATATTGTTTCTTATGAACGTTTCTCATACTTGTAGTACATGAACATGGTGCTTATACTACATTCCAGTGGCAAAGAACATCACTTTAAGCAAAATTTGTATACATGAGGCACCACACAGTTCACATCTCATCTGCTAAGGAAAGTCATGCATTTCATATAGAGCATTAAATGCATGTCAGTAATTGGTAACATTTCAATATTTTCAATACACTGTATTGCTTCAGCATATCTATATTCATTGTACAGAGAGTGTTTCTACCTGTGAACCAGCATTTCAATCAGAGTGATTATAAATCTTACTTTATATTCTATATAATCAACAAACGGTGTAGAAAACAGTGTATATCTTTTCTTGACCAGAGCTTAATTGTTGTAGTATGACAGCTTGTATAGTTGTCAAATACATTTGTTCACCTGGTCTCAGCCAATAATGAGTTGAAAAGGATTGTCCAGGTCTCCCTTCACTTTTATATGGTATTTCATATTACTCATATTTGGGTATTTCCTATTAGACATATTTATCTCCAAGAGATCCAACCTGGTTTTATTTGCTCAGCTGCGATACTTGGCGTTGTTGCCTCTTTATCTGTTGTATTTTGGCTGCCATAGAAGGAAAATTCAAACCAGCACATTTAATATTTCCCTACCTCATACACAGACACATACTCTTGATTTCTAACATGTTGGACACGAAATAGCAAATTCCTGGCCAATTATAATGGATTTCCCATAACCACTAGTATCACTAGGGTTGACACCACCCAATGCAGTAACTCATTGCATCACTACTCCAACTGACCTCCTCCCATACCACGCCATACAGAATCCTTTGTAATGTTTTTGTATTAATGTTACTCATAAATCGTAATTCCTGAATATCACTGTAAAGGTAATAGTTGTGACATAAACAACTAATACAATTAAAATTACACCTTTAAATTATAGTATCATACTCACAGCCTAAACCACATGGTTTCATGTGGCTAATGTAAAAATATGGTAAAATGTGATGTTTTAAAAGAAAATGAAAACATAATTTATTTATTTATTTATTTATTTTAAAAAAATAATATTAAGAAGAACCTCTCCTTTTTCTTCCCACTGAGCCTCAGCCCACTCAAATCATATCTTGGGCATTTCAAAGGAATGGCGGTGAATGCCACTGTCAATTTCTGCCCAAAGGCAGGTATTTGGGGAGCAGTGATGTCACACATCCCTTAGAGTGTCGTCTCATGTGGTCTGCACCCTCCTAGGCATTTCCCTGCCCAAAGCAACAAGGATGAGGAACTTCTAGAGAACACTGCATTCAAAGGAGATGATAAATATGGTCTGGTATGATGGCATGTGTTCCCCCAGCACCAATGGTACTCGTTTCTCCTTCTTTTCCACCACCCTCTGTTGGTTCCATTATTTCTTTCATATGATGCTAGTGTGTGTGTGTGACACAGAATTCCTGTATCTATTGGCCAGTGTTAGCTTAACAGTACTGAAAAGAAGAGGGTAGGCACTTGTCTAGTTGTCATCTTATAAAGAGGAGGTAGAAAGAGACACCCCCTGCTGTAAGCTGCAAAGGGGAAATCACATTAAAATTATAATAACAATCGTGGTAAAATATACACCCCTGCACCTTGTGGATCAATTGAGCTGGTCCCCAGCACTTCCCACTTCTTTACAATGGCAAGCTTTGCACAGTATGTGATCCACGAATTGTATTTATGAGGAAATATCTCACATTTCATTTGTTCTGTCTAAAACTCAAATGTTTATTGCAATGTGCAAGAGCATTAGAAGTAGTTACTTAGACAAATTAAATGATTCAGTACAGTAGCTTTGAAAAGCCTAATTTCTATGCATTGAATAATTTTTATAATTGTGTGCAGAGAGCAAGGAAAAAGTAGATTTACATTGTTATTCATAACATTTATGTCTTACCCTGTTGGTTTAAATGTCAGCAGCCTATCCAGAGCCCATCTGTAAGCTAATAGTGTCTCATATGCACAAATGTTTAAATAACATTAAGGTTTGAATATCATAATATCAAACTGCCTTATCTGTCTTTAACATCTTTTTAAATGTAGACTGCTGCAGAGTCCTTTGGAGTTAGCACAATCTGAAATTTTAGATTTTGCAATATTTTAATGTGCTCCTCTGTTGGAATCATTATAGCCTTTTCATGCAAATATGCAATTAAGACATTCTAAAAAATATATATGATGGGACCTAGTAATTCGGAAAGGCTCCTTTGGGTATTCAGTGAATGTAATTGAGATTTTCTTTCCAATTCATTTTTTTAGCTCTAGTTGGTGTTTGTGTGTGTGTGTGCGCGCGCGTGCGTGCATGTGCACACACATACATTTCTCTCCGTATTAAATTTCTTCTTTTTTAAATACATATATTAGCAGCATGATCATAGCTGTTCTAAACTGTGGAGATGGCAGTTTCAGGATCTTGCATTGTATAGCAATCTGTAAACACGTGATCTTGTGAATAACTAATTCTGTATTCACAATGCTGCTGGCACCATTAAAAATCAATGTGCCTGTAGTGTCACATGAAAAAATTGTGCAGGCTGTTGATGGAAGCATTGGAGAGAGGTTAATAGCCATAGGATCCAATGGTAAACCATATATATCGGAAACATATTGTTCAACAAGAAACATGAGACTGCTACTGTTTCAAACTTGAAGTCCCACTTCTTCTTTTTAACATCTGGTACTGTCACATCAGCAGGAACTAAAGTTCAGAAACTCAGCCTCAGTAATAAAAGCACAAAAACCTTTATTAAGATGCTACAGATCCAATCTGGAGACTCCCACTGTCAGAACTGACCAGCAACAACTGGACTAATTAATGTGAGAGTTGGACAGTGAAGAAAGTCGACAGAAAGAAAAAACAGCTCATTTGAGATGTGGTGCTGGAGAAGAGTGTTAAGAATATCAGGGACAGCCAAAAGGACGAACAAATGGGTCCTAGAACAGATCAAGCTTGAACTCTCCTTGGAAGCCAGAAATTGAGACTGCCGTACTTTGGCCACATCGTGAGAAGGCATGATTAATTAGAAAAGACTGATGCTGGGAAAGGTAGAGGGTAGAAGAAGGAGAGGAAGACCAGATGCCAAATGGATAGACTTTATCAAGAAAGCCACAGGCCTGAGCCTTCAGGGCCTAACAGTTGAGGACAGGGTCTCATCCACAGGGTCCCCACAATTCTTGTTGTTAACTCCCATGAGGGCAGTTAACAACAAGAATTAAACCATGCACAATTTCAAATTCATGGCAGGATTATTTCTCATTCATTTCCAATTTATAAACAGGTTTTTCCCCTTTCATTCCTGCCCTTTACATTCCATTAGTGTTCTTTTATCACAGTAGAATGATCTTGAATATTCTGGTCAGAAGCTAGTCTCCTTTCCATTGTTATCTCACCACCTGCAAAAGAGATTACTGCTGCACTAAAATGCTAAACTACTACATAATCCATCACTCCAACTACTGGCAGGCAATATGCTTAAGCAATTCCTGATAGATACTGCATGTTTTGACAACTTTGGTGTGTTTTCATATACTACCAATGTCAGCCAGTAGTGTGGAACCAGAGTGTGAAGGCCCATACAATACGCTATCACTAGGGAAAGGTACCAACCAAATGCAAGATAAGCACTCAAATATGGCTTTCCCTTTTCTGCAGTATAATGTATTTTGCACAAAACATACTGCTTGTTATACAAAAATATAGTTTTGCACACACACAAAAATGCACTTTTCTAAGCCATCCCCCTCCCCTCTCAAAATATTCTTGAATTATGAAAAACTATTGAAAATTCAGGCAGGGGGGGAAACCCTTCATCTGCAAGGGAGAAAAAAGTTGAAATTATTTGTACTTAAATGCAAGGATGAAATAAGCAAACATTTACTTTCTTATCATCTCTGCACTCATGTCTCTGGACTCCTTGGAGTTGTACAGAATTTAGATTTCATGACTGGTTGGAGTTGGAGTTCCCTGTTAAATTTTTGTTTACAAGACATTTCTGATCCTCATGAACCAATTATTTCAGGATAGAGAGAGAAAGAGAGAGAATACCTGAAAATATTGGGGCAGTATAGAACATCTGACTGTTGCTAGATTTCATAAAGTATGGTTTCTATGCCCTCCAGTGCACAATACAAAATATATGGTCCATGTCAGGACCTATTAGGACCCTACAACAAAAGGAGCCGGTTCTTAATAGCCTTCCTCTTCCTGGCAGCAGAAGAAGAGTGATTAGGTAAAAGGTGATTTGAATGCCATATGATGTTTACTCATGTGTTGTAAAGAACAGTGTTATTACATTATCATGATGCCATTCTTATCACAGGTGGATGAACTGCAAATATTGTGACAGATAGCTTTTGAAAATTTCTGTGGCAAACCCAGTCTTGATTTTCTTTCTTGATGTGGAAAGATACATGAGAAAGGCTGCCTAAATTAAACAACGGAACTGAAAAGGATTTCTCTATTATTCAACTTCTTATTCATGAATAGTGCTGGTTTGGTTCCAGCACTTGACAACTGATTCCCTTTTTAATCATTTTTGGAGAGATGAACTGAGGAAGGTTAAATCTTGCCTCATGTATGTTAGCTCAGGCTAACAAGTCTACAGTGTTTTAGTTATACATTTAACCCTGACATTTAATAGTCTGAAACTTGTTATATTGACAAAGTCAGACAGTAGTAAGAATAAGTACTCTGAATCTTGCCAGTTAACCAAATGATCGAGATAATTTTCTGAAGTCAATTTCTCTCTTTATCATGACATTTATGTGCAGGTATTAGTCATTAGCTTTTAATCTGCTATCATTCAGCCCTTTATTACAGATAAGCTTTGTGATATTAAAACTTCAGTGAAATTGAGCCCAGAGTGCAGAGCAGATTAGACATCAACAAACCAATTTGGAAATAATAGTAGCCCTATTCTGGTGAATTTCTATTGTCTGTGAAGCTGAGTACATTTGTTTATACCACTGATTGGGAAAGTTAAGATTCTTCTACAAGATCCCAAATTGTCCAATACCCATGAGATGGCATCACTAGGATTGGTGCCACCTGGTATTGTAACTCATGGTGTCAGTCCCTTCTCCCATACCACACCAAGTACAATCCTTAGTAATATTTTTTGTACTAATGTTACTTGTAAATCGTAATTCCTGTATATCACTGAATGTAATGGCAGTAGTTGTGACATAAACAACTAGCAACATTAAAATTATACCTTTACTTTACAATATTGTAAACACAGCCTAAATGTATTTACATAGTTTCATGTGATTAAAGTGAAAATTTGGTAAGATGTCTTAGAAGAAAATTTAAAAAGTTTATTTTTTAAAAAAAAAAAATCTGAGGCCTCTCCTTCCTTTTCTCACTGAGATTCACCCAACTCATGCCTTCTCTTCTGCTGAGCTCCAGGGTTTTAAAGGGACGTGGATGAACACGACTGTCCATTTCAGCCCAAAGGTAGACATTTGGGAAGCAGTGGTGTCACTCCCCCTCTTAGGGTGCCATTCGGTGCAGCCCACACTCCCCATACTCCCAGTGATGCCACTACTCCCATGACCAATCCATTAGCCATGCTGGCTAGATAAGAGCAAAGTTTAAACATTCACTAGAAGTCTGAGGGGCTTTCTAAACAGCCCTTTGGGACGTCCGGAGGACGTCCCATTTTAAAAAAGGGGCGTCTCTTATAGACGCCCCTGTGCCTAGTACGGACTCTGTCCGTACAAGATGGCGCCGGCCTTTCTACATGGCCGGCGCCATCTTTGCGTACTGGACGCACAGCGTCCAGACGTGTCGCACCGCTTGTGACGTAGCGAGCGCGCCCCTGGCGCCTCGCTACGTCGCAAACGCGACTTGAAAGGAAGCTCCATTTTGGAGCTTCTTTTTTCGGTCCGTGCGGGAGTCGGGCCGTCTGAAGGCTCCAGCTCCCCCGCGGACCTACTGGCGGCGGCGGCAGAGCGCCGCAAAGCGGCGGTCTGTACCCCGCCACAATGACTAAATTGAAGCTGTTGCACTTTGGGCATCTCATGAGATAACATGACTCATGAGAAAAGACAATAATGCTCAGTAACATGGAAGGCAGTTGAAAAAACGGAATATTGCAGGTGGATAGACTCAGTCAGTGAAGCCAAGCACTGAGTGTGCAAGATTTATGTACTACTAGCTTCTCCTAATAGATTTTGGAGTGGCTGGGATCTCACTCCTGCACATCCCTTCAACCTTTAACCTTAAAAAAAAAACCATCACATCATACCAAATTTTCACTTTAATTACATGAAACTATGTAAATAAATTTAGTCTGTGTTTAGGATATTGTAATTTAAAGGTATAATTGTAATTTTCTAGATGTTTATGACACAACTACTGCCATTACATTCAGTGATATACAGGCCAGTCTCCAGGCTCCCATTTTTGGGCAAGGTGCTGGAGCGTGTGGTGGCTTCTCAACTCCAGGGGTTCCTGGATGAGATGGATTATCTAGATCTATGTCAGTCTGGTTTCAAACTGCTTTGGTCACCTCAGTGGATGGCCTACACAGGGAACTATACAGGAGGAGTGTGTCCCTGTTGGTTCTAATGGTTTTGCACCATTCTTTTTGAATCACTTGAGGTAAAGTCACCGTAAATCAGAAACAACTTGAAGGTGCACAACAACAACAACACACACACACACAATTGGCCCTACATATCCACAGATTCTTTATCCATGGATTCAATCACCCTCCGCTCAAAAATGTTCCAAAAAGATATAAATTCAAAACGCAAACCTTGATTTTGCCAGTTTACATAAGGGACACCATTTTAATATGCCATTTTATTTAATGGGGGTGAGCATCCAGAGGTTTTGGTATCCAGGGGAGGTCCTGGAACCAAATCCCCATTGTGTGTGTGTGTGTATGCACATGTATGTATATACCTGCACACTCACTCACTCACACTCACACACACACACACACACACACACACACACACACCCCTTAGTGAACCTTGATTTCTTGTTTACGACTTGGACTGGCTTGACTCCCTTGGCTTCTGCCTACTTCCCTCCTGGTACTTTGTGCCTGTAGGTACTGAACACTCACTGTCAAATACAGTTTTCAGTTTCAGGCTGAGAGCAGGACACAACATGAGAAAGCTGCAGTGTAAACCAAAGCATTGGTCTCCCTGTACAAATCTCTGGACTGCTTCCATTGGAGTTTTAGTCTAATTTTGAATATTAGTTCATTATTCATGCTTCACTTGAAGTAGATGCACAGCCTGAGTTCAAGGCACAGGTAGGTTATTATTTTATCTTAACTGGAAAACTATGGTTTGCACTTGCCTTTGAAACTGGTTTGTAAGGCTGTTGTTGAGCAAGAATGAACTACAGATTTTTGGTTTGTATGCACAGTTGAAATGTACTTTGTGCTAGAGGAAGTAACCCATTGGCTTGGAGAGGCAAATGGGAAGGGGAATGAGATAGCATGACTTGTCCACATAGTGCTAAATCCTGAGGTACAGTAGTGTTACATTTTGACCAGCTTGATCAAATAAGCATTGAGAAATGTACCTTTTAATTTTTACTTGAACTGAAGATAGTTCTCCTGTTACCCCAAATGTATGGGGCTAATACAGCCTCCACAGACAGTAGCCATCTATCTTTCATTAGTTTTGGGAACACTCAACTTGGGTGTGCAAGAAAGGGTAACATAATTTGCAGGATCCAGCACCAACTATATCAGTAATAACTGATAAAGACCCCAGGCATGTGAAATTCTATGAACATTTATTAAAGAAATAAAGACAGCACACACATGCAGGTAACTCATCCAACCAACCAACACAGAGAGCTAACCATTAGTGAAATGAGATAGCAGAGATAGAGGATTAGGAGAGGGTGTGCAATTACCGATCCTGAAGGAAGAATCCACAGCAAGCCAGGAAGTAGAAAGACTCAAGCCATGAGGCTTGAATGAGCAGCTTCAGGTAATGGGCAGAGCGGACAAAAGAACTCAGACCAAAGCATGAGGAAAACAGTCATGGTGCAAGTGGGAGCAAGTTGACTGCAGCAACTGTTGCAAAAAAGATTTAGTTTTGGGGGTAATATTTATACCCTTAATCCATGAAAGTTCCATGGGAAACCAAGTTTGATTACCTCTTATGGAACCTGGGAATGTTTCTGTCCAGGGATTCTTATTTATTTATTTATTTATTTAGTTATTTTTACGGTATTTATACCCCTCCCTTCAGTCCTAAAGGCTCTCAGAGCGGCTTACAATCATTATTATTTTTAATTAGACAGTTCCCTGCCCTCAGGCTTACAATCTAAAAAGACACGACACAAAAGGAGAAGGGAATGGTGGTGGGGAAGGAGATCAGGTCCAGCAGTTCTTCTCTCCCTCTGAAGCCTGGACTAAGGCAGATGGACTGGAGGGAGGGCTCTGGCCCAATGGCGTTAGGTCTGCCCTTTCACTCCCTTCCAGGCCAGATGATGAAACAGATCATCTAGATTCATTTCAGTCTGGTTTCAGACCCAGCTATGGAACAGAGACAGCTTTCATCGCCTTGGTGGATGACCTACACAGGGAACTGAACAGGAGGAGTGAGGAGTTGGTCCAGCTGGATCTCTCAGTGGTTTTCAATACCATTGACCATGGTATCATTCTGGGATGCCTTTCTGGGATGGGATTTGGAGGCACTGCTATGCAGTGGTTCTGGTCTTTCTTGAAGGGGCAGACTTAGAAGGTGGTATTGGGGGACTCCAACTCCTTGGCCATTGGCCTGTGGGGTCCCTCAGGATTCTGTCCTGTTTCTCATGTTTTTCCACTGGGAGAGGTCATCCAGAGTTTTGGGGTGCGGGGTCACTAGTATGTAGATGACACCAAACTCTATCTCTCCTTCCCAAGGAAGCTTTAAAAGGATATTCTCTTAGTGGAGGGGGTGGCATTCTGTGAATGGACCATCATTTTAGTTACTATAGTGAAAAGTTTCGACAAAACCTAATCTTTTCTTAGGAATGGAGTAACAAGTGTAATTTCAGTGTTCAGATACAATAAGGGTTGATGGTCTACTTCTAGGGTGGATCTACACGGTTAAAATAATACAGTTTAACACTACTTTAAGTGCTGTAGCTCCGCCCTATGGAATCCCGGAATTTGTAGTTTTACCAGGAATTTAGGATTCTCAGCCACAGAATACTGGTGTCTCACAAAACTACAAATCCCAGGATTCTGTAGAATGGCGCCATGGCAATTGAAGTCATGTTGAACTGCATTATTTCTACAACATGGATGCACCCCTAAATATATTCCAGGCGAAAGTATGAAATCGTGGTGTATTCAAAGGCCTTTTCTTTTCTTTCTTTCTTTCTTTCTTTCTTATCATTTTAAGTTTCTGATACCTCTTGGTTTCTGTAACCATGTGATAAACACAAGACAACCAGAGTCTCATTTTATAAAGCCAATAGCTTGACCTCCTTCCTACCTGACTTTTTTTTTTTAATAATAAAAAGAGCAATCGTGAAGGAACATTTTCCAAATGAATCTGGCAAACAATTTGGGAGATTGGTGGCAGTGGTGCATACATTCCCCTGAGTTAAGAAATTAATTTTAACAGTTTTTTCCCCCCTGAGTTTGTAAATGTATATTTCAATACTTTGGAATAAAAATTTCACAGTGTGACTTCCTTTAAAAAAAACTCCCCTTCTCAATCCAAGCAATTAAAAAAAAAACTTTTCTCTTTCAAACAGCAAAAATATATACTAAATAGATCTTCATCCTCACTTTGGGACTCCCAGCATTTTGTTAAGTTGGAAAGCTTAAAGCAAAGGGCAATGTAGGGCAAAGGGAGCATTTATTTATTTATTTATTTATTTATTTTGCCAATAGTCTGTTTCCTTTTAGAATGGTGAGAAAGATGTTGTTATTGTTATTATATTATTTTAAAAGCCAATGCCCCTTCACTCCCTCCGTTTCTACAATAGCTGCATTAATTCCAAATACCAAGAGAGCAAAGAATAAAGCACAGATTATATTCACTGCTAGGTCATTCGGTTAAATGCGGGCTTTGGATCTTTTGTGTCACCCAAGCAGGTTGTTTTAAATGTTTGTGGCATCCCTGTTCCAGCTCCTGCATTATCTCTGTGACAGCCTTTACCTTTTGTAGTAAGTGTAGGCTTACCATCACTTCAAAGAGTAAAGCTGTGCAACCCGTAATCCCTTCTGAGAACTGGCATCCTTTAGTATCAGTTCCCTTTGTTTGAATGACTTATTAGATGCCCTCTCTCTATCAAGCATGAGAGGCTTGGTAGACAGCACCCACCCCTTCCTTTCTTTGCACCCATGAATCCTAAATGCCACATGTAAGACACAGGTTTCTTCCCCATGAGGACTTCGCAGTTTAATTCTTGGCACAAAATGTAAGGCATCTTTCAAGGCCTCACATCCCTTTCTTGTCATTTTTTTAAACCTTTGCAACCTCTTTGGAACCAGAGATCTGATGTGAGGAACAGCTCAATTAGTTGAATGTTTGTATTTGCATGGTGTGAATAGTAGGCATATCAAGTTTGTAGTCAGAAATATATATGTGAGAAGGCTATTTCACATATTGCAATTTGCACATTAGGCTGCTTGAAAAATTCCCCCTCTAGCTTTCAGTACTATTTTAATAGCAACCTCAGAACACTGTGGCTGCATCCGCATGGCAGAAATAATCTGGTTTGACACCATTTTAACTACCATGGCTCAATGCTACGGAATTCTGGGAACTGTAGTTTGTTGTGGCATCAGAGCTCTCTGACAGGGAAGGCTAAATGTCTCACAAAACTACCATACCCAGAATTCTACAGCACTGAGCCATGGCAGTTAAAGTGGTGTCAAACTGGATTATTTCTGTAGTGCAGATGCAGCCTTAATCACGAAATAAAGCGAGGCAGTCCACCTCAGGCACCTGATTTGGGTTGTCATGAAAAGGCTGCCAATTGCCCCATGCACATCTTTGTTGTAGCAAGGAGGGGGGTGCGCACCCGCCAAGATTGAGCTCACCCCATGCCCCTCCTTGTGGAAACCCCACCCCTTGCTCCAGGTGACACCAGAGGCGTGAACGCAACTGTATCTTGCAAAGAAATCATTCAATGGATGCATTGTAAAATCACATTAGCCTTTTCTTCATGTGCTCATGCTGAGCTGGTGATGAACTCTGATCCCCAAATCATTTCTATATATACTACATACTAACAGACCAAGCATACCTCATTTATACCTCTGCACTTGATTTTTAAAAGCCACATACAGAACTTTGCATTATTCTCAATTTAATTCCATTTTGTTCTTGCTTTTTCAGCCAATGTTCCAGGCTTTCAAGGCCATTTTGATGTTATTCCCTTCTTCCGAGGTGTTAACTATCCCTCCCAGTTTTAGGTCACTTGCAAATTTGATCAGAACTCCTTTCACCCCGTTATCTGACTCACTTCTTTCTTTCTTTCTTATTTTTCAATGACTAATGGTGAGCCCGGGACAGAGCTCTATGACACCTTGAAATGGTGAACTTTTGATGAGTACTTTTCTAATACAGTTTTCTAGTCAACTGTGAATCCACTACACTTTTATCTAATGTTAAAAGTGTGGCCATTGCAGGCACCAAATCAAAGCAGGAGAGAAAGAACTGGAAGGAAGAATAAAAATAGAACTTAGAATAGATCTATAGTAAAATCTTGCAGTGTAACCTTACTTTCTTGAAGCATATTTCTGATATGAGTTCCAAACAGCCAGAAAAATCTTACAGTGTAACCTTGTCTTCTAAAAGCATATCCTTGATCTGGGTTCCGAACAGCTACCTGGCCACATCTTCTCCCAGGGTATTCCATGTTATATAGAGCCAAGGTTTCTGTTTTTATTTTCCAATGAAAGCATCGATATTCTGTGGCTATAGAGTATACTCAGCCCTCACTGGGTTGTCCTTCAGCTCATTGAAAATGCCTTAAATGTTTTCATACCCTAACACCATACTGTATTTTTCTTTCTTTGTGTACTTTAGCAAATTCTGGCATTTCTTAGAAGAGAAAACCTTTGTATTTCTCAGTAGTCCCATTTTAATTCTACTCCTATCAGCACTCATTATCTGAGTTCACAATTGGAGGGAGTAATTATAACACTCTATTTAGAGATTGAAGATGCCTGTTGTTATATTATTTACCTGTGGAATTCCTTCAGTGGCTTGTGGTTGGAGTGCACAAGTATACAAATCTATTACTCCTCTTGTTGTTCTTCTTGCTGTTAAGCATATTCCTGAACTGGGTTCCAAACTCAGAGGTTAGCCTGCCAGTTCTTTCTTCTGAACTATAGCCTACAACACCTGGTATTCCATGGCATTCTCCCATTCAAGTATTAATCAGCAATGACCCTGCTCTGCTTCCAAGATCATACAGGATATGTTGTTTTCACAGTATTTAGGTCTGGGAATAAAAGGATGTACACGGACATAATTTGACATTATGCTGCATATGCCATTGACAGGTTTCTGGCCTTAGTCTGGCACCAGGGCCACTTCATACACAGAGACCCCAGATCCTTTGCCAAATGCACAAGGACACATTTCCAAGCATAAAATGGCTCATCACTAATCAACAGTACCGTAATAGTCGATTGTACTTTGAAGCTTTAAAAAGAAAATAGCCTTTTTTATTTTTTTTAAAAAAACAAAGAAATAAAAAGGACTAAACAAGAAATAGCATGTGTAACCATTATAAATAACATTATACATATCATCTATCTATTTATTTGCCCAACCATCCTTCCATCTATCTGTCCTGGATATATTATATTTATTATGCATCTGGTATATTTACTGTAATGTGTCCATGGTGTTATATACTGTATCTGGTGCACATCTGATCCTTTTCTTACTCCTTTACGTCTCCCCTTGACAGTGTTTAGATCTGGGGTCTCTGTATGAAATGTTGCTCACAATTACATCACACAGACTTGGCTAGGTGAAGGCAGCCATCAGCCCTCAAAGAATTGTGTCTCTTCTCATGTTTTTCTGCCTCTGGCCCACTCCCTGCAAAGTCTCACCCTCCATCAGCTTAATTTTATCCTCTGGCAAAGCTGAATTATGCAGCTGAGATGACTCTATGAATTCTAAACTTGATACAAAGACAAAGTCAGATTTTCCTCAGGCACCTGCAAGCTAACAGTCCTTTCCATTCGTATGCATTCACAGATAATGGATCCTGAAGTGCCTGGGCCAGAAAACTTGCTGCTTCACAGTATCACCTAAAAGAGACGGCATAATTAAAAATACCAATACTCTTGACATCTTCGTGGCATGCTCTTTTTTCCTTTTTTTTTCCTGGAGAGGAGACAAAGAACTTCATTTTTCCTGCAAAGGCAAAAGAACGTCTGCTTGCAGATCTCCCCCTGGGATGTCTATATTCTGGGGAATATATTTCGCAAAAATAAAAAATAAACAAACTTTGAAAGATGGCTGCTGTCCTTAGGTCCCTGAAGCTTTCTCTGAACAGCTCTCCAGAATATCTGTCCTGGCTTTCAGTCTCTCTCTCTTTCTCTTTGCCTTATCAAATCCTTATATAGAATTGGTGAATAATCCAAGAGGTACAGAATATATCTTTACTAGGTGCAAGTGTATAATCCAAGAAGATGAATGGAAAGAGTACAGTGGACTTGCCATATCAACAGGCTAGCAATCTATGGATTCAAGCATGGATCAACATGCCCCATTTTATTCAATGGTGGTATGTGCACACTGGACATGCTGGTTGCTATCCAAAATACAAGAGTCCTGAGAGGACACCTACATTCAGTATTCAAATAGAGGGATTTTATTATCTCAATTAAAGCCTCTAAGAGGGCTTGGGCAACTAAAATAGGGATCAAACCTGTGTATACCAGTTTCAAGAAACAGAACTCCAGAATGAAAGGCCTAAATGTAGGTTTTTTAAATATATATATATATATATATTGCAGGAAAAGGCTATAAAAAGTTTCCCTTAGGGTTGCCATAAGTCAGGAATGCCTTGAAGATGCACAACAACAACAACAAAAACAATTGTACAGCAAACTATAGATAGAATACAAAAAATGCAAAATAATATAAAACAAATTGACAAATAAATATAATCAAAATATATATGTTGATAACACAAAATTAAACAAAATTCCAAGAGCTTTGGAAAACAAGAAAGTTTATTCCCTTCTGAGAAATGAACATTTTAAATTACTTTCTCCCCAGGCATGATAACAAGACTTTTTCCATTTGAGACTGTTTTTTGTTTTTGTTTTTTGCAAACGTTTTGATAAGATACCTCCCTTAATTTTGAGATAGACAGCTGATAGACAGACAGACAGACAGACAGACAGACAGACAGACAGACAGACAGACAGGAAATACTGTTGATCACTGTCTCCTGGTTGATTTACTTTCTGATCTTGGGTTCTCTGGCTCTGCTCTCGACTGGTTTAAATCTTACTTGTCAGACAGATCTTTTGCAGTGGTCACGGGTGGTCAGACTTCATCCTCTGTTCCCCTATCTGTTGGAGTTCCCCAGGGCTCTGTCTTGGGTCCCCTTCTGTTCTCTCTATATACACTGTCCCTAGGTAAACTCATCAGTTCTTTTGGTTTCTCCTATCATCTGTACGGTGACGACACTCAGCTGTATCCCTCCACCCCTGACCTTTCTCCAAGGCTTGAACAGCAAGTTTCTTCTTATCTGACTGCCATCTCTCAGTGGATGCGGCTTTGGCGCTTGAAGCTCAACATGTTTATGACTGAGCTTCTTGTCTTTCCACCTAAACCCACCCTTCACTATTCCTTTTCTGTTTCTGTTGATGACACTTCTATTCAACCAGTTCATCAAGCCCGCAGTCTTGGCTTCATTTTTGACTCTTCTCTGTCATTTATTCCCCAGATCCAGGCCACTGCCAAGGCCTGTAGATTCTTTCTCTACAACATTGCCAAGATCCGTCCATTCCTCTCAGCCTCTACTGCCAAGACTCTAGTCCATGCCCTAGTGGTTTCGCAGCTAGATTATTGTAACCCCCTTCTGACAGGACTTCCTCTTTCACACCTCCATCCTTTAATCTCTGTCCAGTATTCAGCTGCCCGTATTGTCACATCCGCTCGCTGCTTTGACCATGTTTCACCTCTTTTATCCTCCCTTCATTGGCTCCCCTTCCCCTTCCGCATCCACTACAAGCTTTTATTATTGACTTTCAAAGCCCTCCATGGATTGGCCCCTCCTTACTTATCTGACCTTCTTTCCCCTTACATTCCTACTCGCACCCTCCACTCTTGTAGTCAAGGTCTCCTGTCACAGTGTAGGACTACCACTGCCCCCTCCCGAATTCGTCCCTTCTCGCTTGCTGCCCCTTACTTCTGGAACCTTCTTTCCCCACATACACACCTCATCACTTCTCTACCCAGTTTCAAAACTGAATTAAAGACTAGATTGTTTAGAGAAGCATTCCCAGAGGTGAGCCCCTCTCTGACCCAGGAAGCCTCCTTTTAACCATCCATTAAGAAGCCAAGCCCTTCCTCCAGTCCATCTGCCTTGGTCCAGGCCTCGGAGGTGGAGAAGAACTGCTGGACCTGATCCCATTCCCCACCACCACTCCCCTCTCCTTTTGTGTCGTGTCTTCTTAGATTGTAAGCCTGAGGGCAGGGAACCGTCTAACTAAAAGATTGTATGTACAGCGCTGTGTAAATTTACAGCGCTTTATAAATAAAAGTTAATAATAATAATAATAATAATGGTGTAAAACATCAAGAAACCCTGCAAAAAACATGTATTTATATAGGTGGGGTTTTTTTCCCACCTGTGAGAAATAGTGATTCACATGCTTTATACATGTGTATATCCTGTTTTGAATGGGTTACAGTTGTTTATTTTCTAGCCTCTTGCATTCTAACCAAAGCTATCCCCACAAGCAACTGCTAGAGTCCAAGGTGAGTAGGCAGCAATATTGCCTTCTTCCCCACTGCAGTTCTCTGGATAATAAGACAGAAGCTATCTTCCTTTCTCTGTAATAAATTGTAGCAGGGACAAGAAGTGGTGCCCATGGCCTAGTCGTCTCACTCCTGGCCTCCTTTTCCCTGCACATTTGAGAGCTGTAGTAGTGCTGTAGTAGAGCTGTAGGCTTGGTACCTGCTGAAGAGAAAGCACAAAGCTGCATTCATGGAATGGTTGCACATTGCATGTGCCATCTATCTTCTCGGCCTTAAAGTTTTTATGGAATTGAGATACAGTAATATGGCATTTATCTTTTGATACGGTTAAGGAAAGCAGCATGCACCAGTGAATAACTGATACTAAGGGACAAGCAAATGAAACTGACTGGTACATCAAAGAGGATTTTTTTTCATGACAATTAGTATTCTCTGACTTATGCAAAAGGTCTAAAGGAAACCACATTTTTCTATTATTTTAATGTTGTTTCCCTGGCTTGATAAGGAATGTTGTGATTTTTGAATGCAACATCATAAGCACACTGCAAAAGACTCCTGTCTTCGTTTTCAAGGCACTCTTTACTATATGAAAATATTTCTTTTCTAAACTGTGGAATGTGCTCAATTCTAGATTGAAGGCACTTGTTAGAACAGTTGTGTAAACAGGGAGAGCTATGGAAGCAAAAAATAATAATACATTTGAAAAACAACCGTGTATTATTTCTTATTTGCTTTCTAAACTAGGTGACTTTGCGCTTTTGATCTCTGCAGGCCAATATGCAGCTTTACCATGAAGCAATGCTAATGAGAGTTTGGAGCCTTTAATTTATGATGCATCTGACAGCATTGTAGTGAATTGGGTATGAGATGCATGTGATTATGTTGGCATGCTGAAGAATAAACCAGCTGCTATTTGTTCTGCTAGCGTTCAGAGAACACTCTCTCATTAATGGTCCATAGCATGATCTGGCATCTGGCAAACTAATATGTTGTCATCTTTACCGTGAAAGTCACCACAAATCATTAATGAATCCAACAACCATTCAATTTCTTATGTTGTCTGAAATACACCAATTACTGTAAAAGTGTTCCTATTAGCAGCATGATTGAATGATAGTAACCAGAGAGTAACTTAGCACAAAATCTTGTTGCAAAGACAGTAATGAACTGCTCATTCCAGCACTTGTTATTTCCTTTTAATCAGGAAGGATGTTTAGATCTGATAATTTATGTTATATTTTGCATCAGCACCCAAGGTAGCAAGCAGAAAAAATACTCATAGAATCATAGAATCATAGAGTTGGAAGAGACCGCAATATTCCAGGTGAGGCCTGACCAAAGCAGAATAGAGTGGCACTATTACTTCCCTTGATCTAGATACTATACTTTTACTGATGCAGCCTAAAAATCGCATTGGCCTTGTTAGCTGCCACATCGCACTGTTGACTCATGTTCAACTTGTGGCCTACTTGAACTCCTAAATCCCTTTCACATGTAGTCTCGTTCAGCCAGGTGTCCCCCATCCTATATCTGTGCATTTTATTTTTCCTCCCTAAGTGCAGTATCTTACATTTCTCCCTGTTGAAGTTCATTTTGTTAGCTTTGGCCCAGCTTTCTAATCTATTCAGGTCATTTTGAATTTTGATCTTGTCCTCTAGTGTGTTAGCTACTCCTCCTAATTTGGTGTCATCTGCAGATTTGATAAGTATGCTCCCAATTCTGTCATCCAAGTCATTGATAAAGATGTTGAATAGCACTGGGCCCAGGACGGGCCCCTGTGGGACCCCACTGGTCACTTCTTTGAGGGAAAGCTGACACTGATGTCGCTCTAGACCACCTACAGCTACTGCTCAAGCTAGAAAATAAGCTGCCTTGACCTATCTGTTGGAGACTGTTCTTACTTATTTGAATTGTTAGGAGTATATTAATATATTTATTGTATATAGATAAGGAACACTCACAGATTTTCTTATTCTCTTAGGGAAAGTATGTTTCAACACACTGAGACACACCACTGAGATCTTTTGCATTTCTTCTGAAATATTTATTTGCCGCAATATGCTTTATTTTGTTCAAAACACGGTTTTATGTGCAAATATTTTTTTGCTCACAGATCATGGGTCTCAGTCCTATTGTTCCTCTAAAGTAGGAAAATTAAACACTGACATTGACTAACATTTTGATTCATCAGTAAGCAATGGATTCAATGGGTCCATTCTAGGTGGCAACTAACCAGTAGGATTCAGGCCATGTGTGTTCGTGTGCCTGCCTGCCTGTTTCTGTATCTGTGCATGCATGCATGCATGCATGCAACTAAATTTTTCACACAAAAAGATCAAATTGAGAAAAATCATAAAAATGCACAAAAACTCAAAAATCTCACCTAGCATGAATACAAACAATTGAAATTATTAATTTTAAACATATGAATGCATACTTCCAATATACATGAGTGTGCATAATATAACTAATGTAATGTACTGTTCAGAGAAAGAGGGGGAGAGAAGGGGGAAGAGAGAGCTGTATGTGCATATAATTTCATGGACATAATTCCACTTGATGCTTCTGCACTTTGAATGAGAAGTATTCATGTCTCAATGAGTGCATCAATTTGCTAAGACATCTCTTCATCTATATATGGGTCCCAATTTTATCATTCTTCTTCTTCTTCTTGGTTTTACTTCGCGAACGAAGATTCAGGAAGGACTCATCCGTGCTTTCTACAAGCGTGTTGATGACGTTGGATGTATCCTTTGAGCCTATGCAATGGATTTTTCTGGTGGAGTGCAGCATGCACAGAACTGGCCTCACCCTTTAAACCAGAGGTTCAACTGCTGAGGCCTTGACAAGCATGGATGGTGGCAGCAAAGTCCTCGGGTCGTAGGTTTGATTAGAGTTTCCTTCTCTTAGATGGTTGACCTTACAGGGTTAGACGAGCACCATCTGCCTGGGTTTGGGATTAGAGTTTTCCTTCTCCTAGGCTGGTTGCCATAAGGCTAAAGAGCCCATCCTGCCCTTTGGAGCTCTTGGTCAGACCCTTCGGTTGTGACCTGTCTGGCATGGGAGGCCCTGCCGGTGGCTATTATACCACCAGCAGCATAGCTCACAACTTCATTAGGGTACGCAAGCCTCTCCCACACACAGTCAGTATGTTCTGGTCTGGAAAATGCCTTTGAGAAACCTCAACCTCAACCTCAACCTCAATCTCAATCTCTCTCTTTCTCTCTCTCTCTCTCTCTCTCTCTGTGTGTGTGTGTGTGTGTGTGTGTGTGTGTTACAGTTTTGTACATTTTGCATTTTGGAAAAATAACTTTTGATTTCTAAGCAAGGTTGTTTGCCTTTGTCTCTTGCCCCATGTTAATCTAAATGATAACAAAATGAATTTAACACCTAAGAGTAGGCACTGGAGAGCTTTTTTTGATGCGATTTGGAATATGTTTGACTAACAGGAAGTGTTTCCCTTCAAGATTTTTAAAATCTGATAAATTTAAAATCCATCATACTCCCCTTGGCTTTCTTACAGTTTGATGAGTTTGAAAGGCATTTGTCTAACCCATCAGAACTTCCATCCATGACTCTCTGCCTCACTGCAGATTTTCTTTATACAAAGACCATCAGCCATGGCAACAGCAGTTATCATCACTGGCTGTTAACAGTGACAACCATATTTTTCCGACATCTGTAATTCTGAAATGATCGTGACCCAGGTGCTAGGGTCCCAGGGAAATGTTGTTTGCGTATTCAGGACATAAAGTACATCAGATACTTTGGTAACAGCATATTCCAAAGATCTTTGTAGCTTTGATGTAACTGATCATACTTATGACAGCATTACACTTGTAGCAGGTGTGACTAAACCAACTATGGAGCTTTGCTCTGTGTTTTGTTTATTATGTTGCCTGAATTCTGTCCACTTTCTCTCTCTGGTATTCTTGCCTGTGGCGAACCAGAGAAAGAATCCACACTTTGTATGAGATTTGCTTCTCTGGTTTGCTGGATGGAAAGCAAACCAGAGATGAGAAAGTGTTTGTATTTAGATGTTAAAATAAACAAACCATGGGCCTTCACTTCATATATTTTAGCCACTTTAGCTGGAAGCAGAAGCAACAGAGCAGCATGTAGCAGTAAATTACTGGTCCAAAACAAGCCAAGATTCTTAGTGTTCCCTGGCTTGTCATGTCATTCAAACCCACCTATTCTTTTAGATATGGCTAGTGAAATATAGGAGAGCCAGTATGGCATAGTGGTTTAAGGGTTGGACTACAACTCTGGAGACCAGAGGTTTGCCTTAGGGTCGCCATAAGTCAGAAACAACTTGAAGGCACACAACAACAGCAACCAAGTGGCATATAAATTGATTAAATAATAAAAACAACCCAACTGACCTTTACAAGCATCAATAATCAAGAGCATGAAGAAATATCAGCAATTTCCCTGGTTATGTTTTTCTTATAGTGAGTGAGGCAAATAATTCACTTGGCTGAACAGCTCTCTGGGGTTACAAGTTGAGGTCTTTTCCAATAATTCCCCCCCCCCCCCTAGTTATTTCATGCTAGGGACAGAACCTGGGATCTTCAACAGCCAGGTATGCCCTTTGGCCTTTCTGTCTGGAAGCACTTAGAAATGACCATAAACATAGTAAATGTTTAGATTGCACCTATTAATTGCAACTATTGTAGGCCTGCAAGTGCAAAAAGCTGTGTGAAGAGAGACATGGAGGGAAAAATGAAATTTCTTTTACTTGTTGTATACGTGTGATTGGGCCTAAGTTAAAACATAAGCACTTATTTTTAAAAAGGATTGAGTTGTAGGCTTTGATGGCAGTTGCTATCAGGTAACAGGCCCATGTATAACTTCACTGGGTATGCAATCCATAAAATGCTTTTGCAGGAATCTTGGACAACAGCTGGAACTATAAATAAAATGTAATTTGTTTTACTGATTTGTGAAATGTGTGACAGTGAGACTTGCATGTTTGAAATGCACTGGCTTTAGCATTCAACTGCATAAAAGTTTTCCACTGCCAAAGGCTATAAAACAAGGTTGCATGTGGTCCTCCAGATATTTCTGGACTGCTTAGTACAGCCAGTGATGAAGGATGGTGGAAACTGTGCCCCCCCCCCCCACTGTCATTCCACTTTTTTCCTTTCGATTAAAATGTCCCACTTCCCCCTTCTGTCCTCATCTTACTTCAGTTGCTGAAACCTGGCTTCAAAGTGAGAAAGTAGTTAACTCAGCAGAGGGAAGAGGACAGGAGTGGCTGTGGTCTTGCCCATCCCAGTAGGCTCAGGTAAAAGCAAAGTACTGCAACCTCTCCTAACTTCTGTGTTCGTCCTCATGACTTTTCCCATCTTGACCAATCTCTGATGTTGCTTGGCCATCATGTCCCAGTGAAATACTGGAGGATATGTATTTGCTATCTAAAAACAGCTGCAGAGGCATATCATTTTATATGCCACATCTGTAATAAAACCACAACATCATTCATCTGCATCAACCTTGAAGGTAAAGAATAACATAATGTTTAAACATTGTTTACTTACAAAACATAAGGTGGTCAAGGAGGAATAACACTTCTGTAGTTTCTGCCAATTAATAAAGCCCCTCTTATTTCAAATAGAAGAAGGCTAACCTATGGGGCATTAGATTAAAAAATCAGTTTGGAGGGGTCACTCCCTTGTACCCCCCTAAGCTGGTAACTGCATTTTGCATTTTAATTAGGTCTCCGATTAAAGAGCTTTTATTTAATTAATTGAAACAATTCGGTGTGCATTTACACAAAGGAAAGACAATTCTAAAGGGAAACCCACCCACTCTTTGCATTTAGATGATCCATGTATATCCTGCAGCTGGCACCATTCCATAACAGATATTTGTTGTTACCATCTCTTATATAAAGGGCCAAATGTCTTTTCTAAGATTCTAAGCTTGCTGAATCAGAAATACAGGCAGACCTCAGTTAACAAAAGGGCTCTCCAGACTGCCCCAAAGGGACAGGATGGAGGCACCCAGTTTCCCTCCAGAGGAATGCCGCAGCAGCCAAACTGTGCGGAGTCCCTCTGGACCAAAAAGAACCTGGAATTTTTTTAGCAGCATTAGCATTGGAAGAATGGTGAAGGAGGGCTAGAAAAACACATACTTGCAGTTCTGGGTTGAAACGGCATGGCTGCATAAGACGCTACTTCTGTGTGCTTGCCTACAACAGGCAAGGTAAACAGCAGCTGCCTTCAGAATCCCTTACAGTGGGCCCTCCACATTTGTTAGGGGCACAAGACCCCTATGAAAGTGGAAAAACTGCAAATAAAAATCCAATATTTTATTTTTTCCTTGATAGAACACCTCTATAGGCATCCCTAGGTCCTCTGGGACAACTCTTTGGTCAACATCAGCCAGATGCTGACTACAAAATCACACTGGCAAATCTACAAATGCCCAGAGAAATGTTTTCTTTAGGAATTTCTAGGTTCTCCAGTGTGAATGCCAACAAGAGTAGAACCAAAATAGGCGCACTGAATAACAAATAAGAGGTGCCAAGATAAAAATGAAACTTTTTAAAAAAGAAATTAAAACTTTTAAACATTAATTATAAATAATAAATAATAATTATAAATAAATAAAATTTTTATTTATATGCCGCCCTTCCTCCGATCAGGGCGGCTCACAACATAATTAAATTATAAGGGTGCAAAAATATGAATAACAAAAATAAACCAAAACAGCCTAATGAGGGTTGAGCGTGGTTTGTGGTCACAGACTACTGAACATCTTGGGGTAGAGGACGGGACGATATGGTGGGAGAATGGAATGGAGTATCTTGGGGGGGGAGTGTGATTTGCTGGCTGGAATAGTGAACACCACACTCCATTGCAACGCTTTGCACAGCCATGCTTACTCGGTGTGTATGTTTAACATGGGAATCACTTCTCCTTACCCAGGATCACACAGAGTGTGTGTGTGTGTGTGTGTGTGTGTGTGTGTGTGTATATACACACACTCTCTTTCTCTCTCTATCTCTCTCTCTCTCTTTTCCAGGTCAGCATTCTCTGAAGATGCCAGCCACAGATGCCGGCGAAACATCAGTAATAAACTCTTCTAGAACATGGCCACATAGCCTTCGGTTTCACATTTCTATATCGCTTATCAGTGCAATTCAGCACTCCCTAAGCGGTTCATAATGTGTAAGCCAATTGCCCCCCAACAAGCTGGATACTTATTTCAGTCACTTCAGAAGGATGCCAGGCTGAGTCAACCCTGAGCCCCTGGCTGGTACTGAACTCACAACTTTGTGGTTTGTGAGTGAGTGGATGCAATCCAGACATTTAACCACTGTGCCACCAGGGCTCTCACGTCTTATGAAGTGTGATTTGCCACTGTTTCTTTTTGCTCCTTCTGCTGCAGTTTATTTTCATCTGTGTGTGTGTGTGTGGGGGGGTGAAATCTGGAACAGTAACCCTGCAGATACTAAGGGTCAACCATACAAGGAAGTATCCACTACTTCCTTGTGCAATCCCTTCCTTAAGCAAATTTGCTTAAGTCTTTTACTTGTCCTCAATTTGGCTGGAAGCAAGCCAGCTGAGTTGTTCTGCTTGTGTGGTGAAAAGATGGGCCATGCTAAGGTTCTTTCATTTGCTTTGGTGTCTGATTTGGCAATCTGGATTGCATTCTGATTTGAATCAGACCAGTACAGACCCACTTCCACTATTTCAGATCCAGAATTTCCCTTGAGATCCAGGAATCCAGATCTTTGGGTCTCCTCCAACTGACATGCATTGGGAAACAAAAACAGCTATAACTGTTCAGTTGTTTTATACAGCTGCATGAAATTTGGAGATAAATAGCCCCGTCAGACCAGATCATATCTTCCAATTTGGATGCATGTAGCTCCACCAGTTTTTGTGCTGACTACCTTTAAATTGCTTTTTTTTTAATGAAAAATATAAAGCTAAAAGGGAGAACTGAACATTCGGTCCTGCCAATCCATGTTGCTTTCTGCATTTTAGTATCTGTGTTGGACTACAATTCTGGAGACCAGGGTTTGATTCCCAGATCTGCCATGAAACTCACTGGGTAAGCTTTGGCAAGTCACACATTCAGCTTCAGGGGAAGGCAATGACAAATGTCCCCTGGACAAATCTTGCCTAGAAAACTGCATGATAGCTTCATCTTAGGGTTGCCATAAATCAGAAATGACTTGAAGACACATGATAACAACAATAGATATATGACGTTTATGCAGTATAAGACTAACTGCATTTGTTCCACTAAGCTCATACACACACACACACAAATGGAAAGAAAAGAAAAGAAGGTTCACTTTCAGGTGGGGACAGCTCCCTAGTACTGGAGGTATCGTTTTAAAGATCTTAAGACCATTTTTAAGGGTAGACTTTATGTACAGCTGTACTGAAGTACTCAGCTAAAACCCAGAAGTAAATGGTCAAAAGTGAAGTATTGCCCCAAGAGGCAGCATGGTTGGTGCTGGATGAGGAAATAAGCAGGTAGGCAGAAATTT
Organism: Sceloporus undulatus; assembly: GCF_019175285.1. Classification (NCBI taxonomy): domain Eukaryota; kingdom Metazoa; phylum Chordata; class Lepidosauria; order Squamata; family Phrynosomatidae; genus Sceloporus; species Sceloporus undulatus. The sequence continues at coordinate 27,322,571 of NC_056523.1, read as the reverse complement.
GATGCTAACAACTAAATTTAGAAAAAGAATGCAAACCTTTTGAAGGGAACTGAATATAGACAATTCAGTGAGCTTTTGGGACATTATCACTTGGGCCTCTGCCTTGCCACAATTGTGCAAATAAAAGAAAATGGCAGCATATTCATTTGGGTGTATTCATTAACATATATCTCTGCAATAGCATGACTGGGATGTTTTTACTATCAACAATCCCTCACACTTTCTTCCACACTGTTCCTTAATCCCGTCCTCCTGCCCTATGCCCTACCCAGCCTGCCTTTCAGGCAGTGTCGCAGGGAGTAAAGACCATACCTAAGGGAGGGTAACTCTACTACTCCCCAAATATCTGCTTTTTGGCAGAAACAGGCTGTAGCATTCCCCTTGTCCCATTAAAATGCTGAAGAGGTGGTGTGAGTGAAGTGAAGCTCAGTGGGAGGAGAAAGGAAAGTTCTCAGATTTTATTAAAATGTTAAAATTTGAATTTCAAAAAATTAAAAATTGTAAAAAAAATAATTTTTCTTAAAAACATATTTTATCAAGTTTTCATTTCAATCATATGCAACTATGTATATGTAAATGCATATAGGCTGTGCATACGATATTGTAATTTAAAGGTATAATTTTAATTTTGCTAGTTGTTTATGTCATAACAATTACAGTTATATTCAGTGATATATAGGAATTATGATTAATGACTAACATTAGTACAAAAAGCATTACTATGGATTCTGTATGCTGTGGTATGGGGGAAGTCAATGTGGAGGGAAGTGACACCATGAGTTTCCGTGCCAGGATACACCACTGCTTTCAGGGTTTTTTTTTAATGTTTATTAAAACACTAGTAGGACTACTAAAAAGAGTTGTGTAAGCAATTGTGTCTTCTCAGAGGCTGCATCATTGTAGTCATTAGTGCGGAGAATCATTTTGTAAGCATACACACCATACTCACTCTCATTGTTTGTTTGACAGGTGGGAGACTAATTGATGGTTGCACAACAGGTTGAACTCAAGACTGTGGCAGCTATTGCACAAACACTGGTGCAGCTTCTGGATTCAGCATATCTCCACTAGTGTATGACTAAAACTATATAGTACATAATCAACATCACCATAATCATCAATTTATTTATATAGCATCATAACTGTATATGGCGCTTTACAAGTAAAACAGCAACACCAAGCAGCCAGCCCTGTCTAAGGTGCACAGTAATATGCACACATACACACACATATACACACAGTATGTGTGTGTGTGTGTGTGTGTGTGTGTGTGTGTGTGTGTGTGTATATATATATATATATATATAATTCTGTGCCTTCAACTTATGGTGACCCTAAGGCAAACTTATCTTGGGGTTGTTTTAGCAAAATTTGTTCAGAGAAGGTTTGCCATTGCCTTCCTCTGGGACTGAAAGTATGTGACTTGCCTAAGTTCACCCAGTGGGTTTCTATGGCCAAGTGAGGATTTGAACCCTGCTCTCTAGAATCCTAGTCCAATACCCAAACCACTACACTACACTAGCTCTCTCTCGCTCTCTCTCTAACACACACACACACACACACACACACACATGGTAAAGAAGGAAAAATGCAAATAGAAAATAATACAATACAAAGTATGGGTTTTCGTATTCTTTCTGAATAATTTGTTTTACAATTGTAATGTGATATTCAATATCAGAAGACGATTTGATCTGAAGCATTCATGTGATCTTGACATTGTGATCGCACCTCCTCATATAGCCCCTGCTCACATATTCTCGATATTAAAATCTAGCAAGATTATAAATATTCTAAAATAATGGAACAGCATAATCGTACATGTTGTAAGTCCCTCAAAAAGCAACAGGCGCTGCAAATCAATAGTGTGAATGAAAGCCAGTGTCTCCCCGTTGCTTCTTTCATTTCAGTTTTGTGTCAGAGGTCTTTTTTATTGGCATTACACTAGCTGCATATTGTCTGGTGCTCTGGGCAGTACACAGGCATAAAATGTGCAAGACTTCCTTCCTTCCCAAGATGGAGTGAGACTGGAAATCCTATTTTTGAAAGGCCAGTCACTTTTCTCTGTGCAATAATTCTGTCCTTCAAGTACTCGTTTCCTTTTTAAAGTTTATATCAGTGGTTAGAAAGGCTGCCTGAGGGGTTTATTTTCTGTTACAACTCTTCCCTGTGTAAACTATTTCCTTCTAAATCCTTTTAATGGATGACCTTTCCTTAGCTTAGTTCATGCCCTCTTTTCCTTTTCTTTGACACGATTGCCTATAATTTTATATGGGATTCTGGGGTGCTGGTGTCTGTTTAGAAGTCTCCTGTGCTTTGGAATTGGTACCTGTTAATTTCTGTCTTTAGAACAGGTCAAGTTTATCTAATTTCATCCCATATTTAAGATTCAGAAGCACCCCTAATGCAATGTTTGCCTGGTCTTCTCATTTCCAGGTGCATTGTGTTCAAAATAGATACCCTAGAAGTGGCCAATATCTAATTCAAAGACAGCTTGTATGTTTGTCACAGAAACAATGAGCAAACAGAAAGGAGACAAACTCCACATGCTCTAAGGTGGTCAACTGTTATTCGGTGTTTATTCAGTGTTTTAAAAGCCCAACACATTTTGCCACACCAGGCCTACTTCACAGGCCTTTGTGAGAAATTACTGGAGTTGTTACCACTCTCCAAATTAGACCATAGAGATAAAGGCATCTCTATGGTCCTGTAATCTGGAGAGCTTTTATATCTGTTGTCCTCTAATTTGGAGAGTGGAAACAACTTCCGTGATTTCTCTCAAAGGCCCCCTGAAGAAGGCCTGGTGTGGCTGAAATGCTTTGGGCTTTTTAAATACTGAATAAACACTGAATAATAGTTGACCATCTTAGAGCATGTGGAGCTTGTCTTCTTTCTGTTTGCTGCTTGGCTATGTGCTTTCAGTTCCTTTTTTTATAACAGAGACAGTGGCCAATGTTTTTTATAGAGACAATGAAGTTTTTTGTGGGTTTTTCAGACTATGTGGCCATGTTCTAGAAGAGTTTATTCCTGACGTTTTGCCATCATCTCTGCCTGGCATCTTCAGAGAATGCTGGCCTGGAAAGGAGTTGGGTATACACACACACACACACACACACACACACACACACACACTGTTGCTGGTGACTATCCCCAATGGGATAGAAGCTTTTAACCCTCAGTGATTGATCTTACTGCACTCTCCTGTGGTTGAGCTGTAGGCAGCCCATATGCAACCCATATACAACCTGAATTCATCCCGTAGCTTTTAAAGAATGGGAAATTCCTGTTCTTGAAAAGATATAGGACAAGTGCAGGCTTCATACAGGCTGCCTATGGTCTGACCACAGGAGAATGCTGTAAGATCTGTCATTGTGGGTTAAATACATATCTTTCTGATTGGGGATAGTCACATCTAAGTCCAGTGCGATAATCTCTAATGGTCAGTATTCTGTGTCAGTAGTTAAGTATACTAAGGCCCATTACAGACGGGCTAAAAAGTACGCGCAGAGCGCGTACTAGGGTTAAGATGGGCCGGTGCTTCCGCACCACCCTAACCCTAGTGCGCACTCTGCACGCACAAAATGGTGGCGGCCGTTCCACACGGCCACCGCCATCGATACGTGACAACCACGCTGCCTCCAAACAAGGCGGCGCGGTTGTGACGTATTGGGGTCATGGCAGGGCGCCTAGGGCGCCCTTTCCGCAACCCCGGAAGGAGCTCCATTTCGGAGCTCCTTCCTGGTTTGGTCGGGCGCACCTTCAACGGCTGCGCCCAGAGGACCAAAGGAGAAAGGTGCCAAACGGCCCCTTTCTCCTTCTCCCCGCCGCCACGGGGTGTCCTTGGGCTTGAAGCCCCAAAGACACCCCTTTCCCAGTGCTGCGGGGAAGGGGCCTTTGTTGCCGCTTCCCCGCAGCCCGGAAAGTGCGGATTGGGGCTTCAGCGGCTGCCGTTCTGCCACTGAGGCCCCAATCCGGTGGGAAAGTTGCCCCTACAGCCGCCCCAAAGGGGCGGTCTGTAACGTGCCTAAATTACCTTAATGTACTAAGTTAAGTACACTTAACTAACACCTCACAGACACATCAAGGCGGCAATCTAGGGGGTGGGGGGGGTGGCATTCACACAACGCATGCCACTACTCTGTCGCCATGCTGGTGTGACAACGGGCATCACACCACACAGCAGAAGATGTCATGGCACTCCTCTGGCATTGCATTCAGATGACACACTGCTAAATGAGCACCAAAAAGCCATGGCGGCAGCAGCTATGATGCCCTTTCTTCAGTGCAAATACTCTTCTGTATTTGTGACTGCTACTTAGTCACAACTATGACACTATTGTTAAGATTGTAACTCCCCCCATAACCTCCTTTCCTGGGCATCAATAGTCAGAATGTGAGTAAATGATGTCCCCATCAGATTGGGGGGAACAGTTAGGCCAGGAGTGGTTATTGTCAAGCATATTTAACAAGACATGAAAAGCATAGTTCAGATTACTGGCCAGTATTATTTAGCAGTCATGACCTCTCTTGTCACACTACTGCATTAAAGCAAAGACAGTGTACCTCTGTCCTGAATGGATTTCCCATTCAGCCTGCAAGCTTCTGCAACTGTAACCTCCAAAGGAGGTAAGAAGCTATTTAAAGCCTGGGAAGCTGTTTTATAAAAAATAAAAATAAATAAATTCTGATGTGTGGCTTGGGAAGAAGTTTCATGAAGTGAGCTTTCGACCCATGGAAGCTATTTAATTTTAATTTGTTTTATTTATATACCACTATTCCAAAGATCATAGCAGTGAACAGCAAGTAAGCTAATTAGCAAGGAAGCTAATTTGTCCCCAACAGTCTGGGTACTCATTTTAGCGACCTCGGAAGGATGCAAGCCTGAGTTGAATTTGGGCCCTTTTGCTGGTCTTGAACTTGCAACCTTGTGGTTTTGAGTGAATGGCTGCAGTACAGGCATTTAACCACTGCGCCACTAGGGCTCCCTTTGCAAAGAACTGAGCTGTGCTTTGCAGCAGGGAAAGTTGTTGCACTGGTGCTTACTGCTGCTCAGTAGAGCAGCCTTGAACAATACTTTGTATGCCTAGTGGGACAACATTGAAATTTTGTAAGCAATGTATCTATTCTACCTATTTTGCTTTGAGCACATGCTCTGCCCTGATTGACTACAGCCATTGCTGGAATGCAGCCTCTGAGATTCTTTCCAAATTGGAATTTGGCCCCCAAGACAGAAAAAAAATGTTCTCCATCCCTACAGTAATTGTGCCAGGTGACTGTCTTATTTCTTTATGATGATGGGAGATTCAGGAAGACTTTTCAAGGCAAGGCAAAAGAAATCTTAGCTAATTGCTACCCTGTGGCAAAAATTATAGTTCACAAATATATGTCTTCATGTTCTAATTTCTCAGTGAGTTTCCTATCAGGGCTGACGTATTATTGGTCTGTTGAGTTCATAAACTCTGAGCCTGAATATATCTGTAAAGACCAAGCCAAGGCCCTGACAGGGGGTTATAAACCAAGAAAGCTTCCAGCTGAGGCTCTGTGAAGCCACTTGGTTGAACTGCAGCCTGAAGAGTAACAAGTAGAAATTACCGAGCAAATGACCAAACAGAGGCATTGACCAACTCTTTCAATTTACTCTAAGCTTGCCCAATTCTGAGATAGTATATTTCCAACCAATGTTTTATACCCATATGACTTTGTGCCTAAAGCTTCTTAGAGATCTGCTCACAGATTTCCAGATAGTTTACTTGACAGTAGCCCAGCCTTATATTCTCAGCATATCCAGTTCATCCCCTGGAGTCCTCACTTTAGATTTCGAGCAAAGGAGCTAAAAATGAAAAAGAAAAGAAGTCTATATTTCAGCAACATTACTCTGCCTCCCCTTGCATGGGCCCTGTGGTCTTCTGAGGGCACTGCTTTGAACTGTCAAATCTGGTTTTGTTTTGTATATCTTATTAGAACAAGGTTGCAAAGAAGCCTAAGGTGATACCTGGTGGTTTACTTTTATGTTGCAAGTTCAGATATTCACAAGATAACTATGCAGGAAATCTCAATGAAAACATTTTACAAGACAATAGGGGAAGTTAGTTGAGAGGAAAAGCAATGACTAGATGAGACATCTATGTTGTAGACATGTAGAGAAGTTTTAAATACCAGTCCTTTGCAAGTCTACATTATGAAAAGACCTGATGTATTTGGCTGTAGCTCTGTGGCCCTCTAATATCACCAACATTAGATTAATATCAAAGTGTTGTTTGAGAATTTGCATTGTGGAATCATGAACATCCTTTTAAATAACTTAATCCTTTTATTGGTATTTCTCATTAAGGAAGGTGGCTGAGTTGTGAGGAAATCAAATATTTTAATTTCTAACATCAACATCCAGTGAGCTGAGTTACAATGTTTGGGAATGTTGTAATGCCTTTCATAGAAGTATTAATGAAGACTAATTCAGTAAGGTAAGAAGAAGAAAAAAGTAGTTTAGATTAACAGAAAGATCTTTCCAAAACTGCTTTCCTATTTCATTTTTAAGCTGCTCCTGTTATCAAAATAGAAAGTTGTTAGCATTCTTAGAAATGTAAAGTCAAAGACTTTCATGGCTGGTATCCATACTTTTTTGTGGGTTTTTTGGGCTATGTGGCCATGTTCCAGAAAAAAGGTTCCTTTCTTCCGGAACGTTCGCCAGCATCTGTGACTGGCATCTTCAGAGAAAGATGCCAGCCACAGATGCCAGCGAAACGTCAGGAAGAAACTTTTCTGGAACATGGCCACATAGCCCAAAAAAACCACAAAAAACTATTCTTAGAAATATTTATGAATTTCTGTGCTTGCTCATTACACATGAGCCAGTACCATTCAGCTGTTGTTGTTGTTGTTGTTGTTGTCGTTGTCGTTGTCATCATCATCATTTTTTTATTTATATAGTGTCATTGATGTACATGGTGCTTTACAGTAAAACAACCAAAATCAGTTGAGTCCTGCCAAAGGTGTGCAATCTAAAATATATGTCTATGCACAAGCACACACAGAGGGAAAGAAGAAATAATAAAACATAAAAGTATACAATACAATTGTAAAACAAATTATCCAGATAAAATGCAGAAATACAGTGCAATATAAAACAAATTGACCAATACATTCAATGAAAATTTGTAATATGAAATGAGACAATTAAGATTTAAAACCAAGGAAAAGAGCAGTCTGCAAATGTTCGGAAAGGCAATGGAGCAGTGAATGTGAAAGGACCAAGTCAAGGAAGAGGAAACCCCTGGTTGGGTGAGAAGCCTAGAGTTACCCCAATGCAAATCTCCAGTAAATTGAAATAAAGGCTGAAAGATGGGGGGGGGAGCTAGGTTGTGTGTAGGACTTTGAAAGTCAGAACAAGAAGCTTGTATTGAATTTTAGAAGGAATGGGTAGCTAGTGAAGAGATATAAAAAATGGGGTAACATGATTAGAACAACAGGACAAAAAGATAATCTTAGCAGCAGAATGTTGAATGGAAACCAGAAAAGATAAAATGAGATATTGGAAGACCAGTCAAAAGAAGATTACAATAATCAAGGCGGGGGAAGACTAAGGCATGAACTAAGGTCTTAGCAGAGGAAGCAGAAAGAAAATGTCTGATTTTGGCAATGTTGTAAAGAAGAAAATTGATGTGACTTTGCTACAGTCTCAATGTATGGAATAAAAAACAAAGAAGAGTGGGTGTGGGTGTATATATATATATATGGAGAGAGAGAGAGAGAGAGAGAGAGAGAGAGACTCTGTGCTTCCTACACAGGAGAAACAGTCATGGACATGGGATGCAAGTGGGGATTATCGCATACTAAATCGCTGCCTAATTGCCATCCTCCATCAGCCCAGGGCCCAGCCCATTTTTGAAGCTAGAAAGCTTCTGACTGAAAAAGTGCTGGCAGAGTGTGGCTGGGACCTAGGCTGATGAGTAGGTGGCGATTTAGGATGTGATAATCCCCACCTCCATCCTGCAAACTGGCTGCAGCCTGGGATGCTTGAGCCAGTTTTAAAGTTCATCTGATAAGCTCCAAAATCAGAAATAAGAGTTCAAAATGGGGCAGGTGGACAGTAAATGATTGCAGAGGTGCAGAAGTGCAGAAGCAAAAAGAGTCTGATAGCATGGACCTAAAAAGCAAAGAAATTGTGAGTTGGTGGAAAGAAAGAAAAATCTGAAACTGGCATGAGCTAGATAATAGAAGATACCTCCCACGCCCAATACCCTTGTGGCAACTTGTATAAGAAAAGGAGAGTCCTCCAAAGGAGAGGGCAGCTGAAGTAGCTGAAGTAGCAATATCATGGGCAGGGAACCTGACAGCAAGAAGGTAAAAAGGTCTGGAGAGAAATAAACAGTAGCAATGTTAGGAGCAATTGAGCAACAATTCCATTTACAAAAAAAGGAAAGGAAAACTGGGAAGAAAGAAGACAATAACCTGGTATCAGATTAAAAGAAATGGAAGAAACAGGAGCCGTAACAAAGAAAATAAATAAATATGTGTTACCAATAAAAGGATAAATATAATCCAAGAAGGAGAAGGAGAAGACAAGTAAATTACAAGGAAAGATATGGGACACTGACATCACCAGTAATGAAACTGGGATTTTAAGTTGGCTGACAAGTAAAGCTGCATGGATTTCCTTTGCAGAATGTTCTGCAACGCTTCTGGCCGGGTTTTATACCCCCAGCTCCCAGAGATGGCATATCTGGGTGTGTCTAGGCCTGCATCTGCTGAGAGGCATCTGGACACCTGTCAGTAGGCCACATGGGAGGTAAATCTCTGTAGAGATAGAAGTAGCAGCAGCTGGATGACACAACTCGCCTTGTGTCCTCTTGAATAGACACTCTGTTTTTGTCATTTTATGTACACTTCTATTACAAATGTTGGCAAGATCTCCATTGTTACCTCAGTGCTTGTAGATCCCAAGCTGGGTCAGATCAGTGGAATTCATATTCATCATCTGTATTTGTTGGTGTCATGATGGGAGAAGCTTTAGAAGGCAGCAAGCAAGTGAAGGAAAAAAGATTGAAAGAGATGTAGTTCCCCGCTGTCTTATGTTAGACTGAGGGATTGGTGGTTGTTTACCATTTGTCAGGTAATGTATTTCGAGATCCCTTTTATTACCATCTGGTCACCTGGGCTTTCAACTCATGAATCATGGTGAATTCCAAACAAGCAGCGTTAGCATCAATACTACGCATATTAAGTGTAGTTAAGTCTCAGAATCTCAGGTTATTTATATGGAAGAATAGGTATGCTCTCTGTTCTTTTAGACTATTTTATTATATACAGTCATAGATATACAAATATAGGCGAGTTACAGACCACCCAAAACGGGCAGTCTGCCGCCGCCGCTGGTTGCTACGTCCGGGAACTGCAGCGGCCAAACCGCGCGGTTCCCGGGCGCAGCAAGAAAGAAGCGCCGAAATGGCGGTTCTTTCAGCGACCTGGAAGTGGCGCCACGAGGCGCTAGTCACGCACTCGCGGCGTCACTTCCGCCACGCAACGTCCGGATGCTACACATCCACATCAAAATGGTGGCCCCCGTGTGGACGGGCGCTGCCATTTTGTACAGACTCAGTCCATATTAGGGTTGAGGGGCATCTGGAAGGGACGCCCCTTCTCAACCCTAACACGCCCCTTCCTAACCCTAATATGCCCCTTTGGCTTGTCTGTAACGTGCCATACATTCCCTAAAACATTGTCTGTCAGTGTCTAGATGTATTTCATTCATTACATGATAATGTAAATAAGGCATCATACATCTAACACAATATTAGGGTATCCTAACCCATATTCCATCTGTAAAGGAACACCAGGGCATCCAAGCAAGTTAAAATCCCAAGACATTGCTATATAAATGGGAGCAACCATTGCAAACATAAAAGGAAATATATATTTTAGTATGGCCTAATTTTCAGCAGCATTAGCTGGGTCTCTTTTCTCAGCTAGGAACAGTGAAGCTGTTAGAAAAACCCCTGTCTTCGTAAGTGGGACACTAGCACTCACGGTCAGCCTGCTATCTGTTTCTCCGTATATAGTTTTATATCCTTCCCAAACGTTTTCTGTCCAATCAGCTCAAAGATCTTTAGTAGACTTTGCTCATGTAAGCAATATTCTTCTCCAATCAGGCTAAATATCTTAGTGGTCTTTACTCTGTGATATAACACTTGATAACCACTAGTTCTTGGCTGCCTTTCACCAGATTGCAACAGCTAGTAACCCTTTAATACAGTACTACTAAATGTTTAGTGTGGTACTTTCCTGAGTTCATTATAAGTCAATTTGCTGTTTATGTTTTTCTTTCAAGCTTATCATGTTTTTGTTGCTAGATTGGCTTCATGCCTGAAACTCATCAAGATCAAATTCATTTAAACCCTGGGACAAAATGTCTGAAAAACCTGCAAATAAATATTGAAAAGGTTGGGGGGGGGGGGGCTTACATTTGTTAATGGGATGAAATATAATCAAATTAAAATGGGAGGGTTTGCAAGTCTTAATTCACCAGTTTATAGTATAAAACAGAAGCACATTGAAAATTCCTTTCCATTTGAGATGTTCAGTATATGGTGAGTTTATGTGAAAATATTTGCTCCATCTCAGTCTTCTCTGTGCCCCTTCTTTTGTTGTTCTGTGCCTTCAAGTCATTTCTGATTTATGATAACTCTAAGGTGAACCTATTATGGGGTTTTCTTGGTCTGAGAGGGTGTAACCTGCCCTAGGTCTCCAAGAGAATTTCCTTGGCTGAGTGGGAATCAAACCCCAATCTCCAGAGCCCTTGTCATATGCTCACATCACTACTCCATGCTGGCTGTCATGTCCCTTCTTCATACACCCCAATTTTCAGCAAGGAGATAATTGTCACCATTTTGTCATTTAGAAAGAAAAGAGAGTGTGTAAGCTTCGAAATCTGTTTATAAACGGTAGATCAGAATGACAACAATAAAAAAAATTGAAAGACTATACCCCTACTTGGCTAAAGAAATTTCAAACATTGGTGTTTTTCCATAAGTTATATAGGAAACAGATCCACTCAGCTCCCTCACACGCTTTGAAATGTGTTGTCTCAATACTTCGAACAGAACTAAGGGATTGGCTTCTGAGATTTATAAAACAATCATTGAGATTACCTATAGGTCCAATAAAGAATCTAAAGATACAGGGGAAGCTGAACTTGGAGTACAGATTGTCGAAAATAAATGGTATAAGATCTGGAGGGCTGCCCCCATATAAATTGCTGTCTTCAGCTGTAAAGGAGGGTACTATTAAAGTGATACATTGTTGGTATCTCCATTCCTTAAGACTACACAGGATCAATAATAATTTGTCAGACAGATGTTGAGAGGCTGTAAGAATGTTGGTACATCTGAACATATACGGGTTGGCTGCCCCTAAAGTAATTCCATCCTGCTGGGTGTTCTTGATTGGATTAACATAATAACTAATCAAAATATACACTTTCAAAGTACTTTACTGATCTTATCAATTTGCTATACAGAAAATAAAAATGCCCCATGTAATAATCTTATATCTACCTTACTGTACGCAGCAAGGATGGAGATAAAAAGGTCATGGAAGAATTTGCAGGGTTTGTCCATTAATCCTTGGTTAGACAGAGTTTGGACCTTTTTCTTATAAAAGAAACTGATTTATAAAGTCCAGCTTGTCAAAAGTCAAATAGTTGAAGTCACCTTCTAGACTGCATCTTTTTATAACATATATAATATGCGTAAATTCTAAACATGGCCCACTCTTGAACCACATGATATTCTGGAATCTACTATGATGGGCACTTTTTGGATATTGTTCTTGATAGCATTGTCTGATTATACTTTGAATCACGGAATGCTGTCTGTAGTGGAGGAGTGTAGGTAAGGGATTATTAACTATTATATAATGCAAATATAAAAATTATAAAAAATATTTAAAAAAGAAAAAGAAAAAAGTGAGGTGGCAGAGGATTAATTGAGATTCTTCCTGCTCATTTGCCATCTTGACCACAGTCTGTTGTGGCTTGAGCATATGTGCCCTGGCTTTCATCTGTGAAATGTTCGACGATGTGCTACCAGTCAGACAGTCCTGATCACAAGCAAGAAAATGGCTTGGTTTAAGGTAGTTTGCTATGGCTAAAGTCCTGTTAGTGACATAACTTTCACTTATGTCTGCATGGGTAATTTGATGGGCTTTTTAGAATAAGGCATTGCCAGATGGATAGATTCAGTCAGAGAGACCATTGCTCTTAGTCTGCAGAACGTGAGAAGGGAGGTAAAGAAAGTGGTGGTGGTGGTGGTGGTGGGGAATTTGGAGACTTTCATTCAGGGTCGCCATGAGACAAGGTCAGTTAAAAAGCAGCTAACAACAATTCACTACCTCCTTACACAAAGCTCCCTCTCTCCAGTGCAATTGCAGCTGGACAGCAGTGAGGCTCAAGCCTGGTAGTCAATTAGAGGTGCCCATGTACCAGTGGATATAGTAAGGCAACTACACAAAATGAATGGCTTTTGCACTCCTAGACCTACAACAAAGAGTTTATGGTGTAAGTCCAGGAATATGATTGCTCTTCATTTTTCACAGCTGCATAGGTGTGCCACTCCACAATTCTGGGCACTCATAGGCTTTGAGGATGCTAGAGAACTGGAAAGCTCAGTGCAGTAATACTGGTGGAGCATTACACTCCATCAGTCTTAATGATGGGTTTAGGCCTTAGGGCACAGCTGCACTGACAGGGAAATCCAACTAACCTCTGGGTTACCCCAATCCTCAGTGACCACAGACCTATCTACACAGACCAAGGCAAGTTCAGGAGAACTGCCCACACACAGTTCTCCCTTTCAAACTCACCTGCATGTGATAAATCACAGTATATGTGGCCACTCAGGTCTATTCTTCCCCTCCTCCCATGCATATGAAGATATGTATACTCAGCCCCTTCTTACCCATGGACTTTTTTTTCAAGCATTCACTGCTTGAAAATATTCCAAAAAAAGTATAAATTCCAAAATTGATTTTCCATTTGATATAAAGACACCATGTTGCTCTTCATTTGTATTTAATGAGACCTGAGCACCCATGGATTTTGTTACCCATGTTGAGTCCTGGAACTAAATCCCAGTGGACACCAAGGGTCCACTGTATTTCTGAACTACTACTCCTCCTGGCCTCACACTGATGTCACTATGTAGCACAGTCAGTAAGCGTGCACAAATGTCTGGATTTCCCACTTGAAACAGGGATACATCCCCACTTTTTCCCCTCTAGATTAAAGCCCTGAGGTAATGAAAAGGCATGGCTATTGTCCTGTACATAGTTTGGACAGTGTGATTTGAAAACTAAGTGAGACCATTTTGTTTTGCTTGTGTAGATGCACTTTAAGTTAAGATTTTCTGACATCTTGCTGCCAGTCAGTGCAGCCAGTACTAAAGCAAATGAACTGACAGTCAGAGAGAGTTTCTACAGCTTCAATGAAATATAGATATGCTGTTGAGAAGAATAGGTGGAGAAAACATCACACAAGGGCTTGCTTATCTGATACTACCCTCTTCAATATGAATGTTTCCCCCCCCCCCCCCCCCCAAATATGAAAGGTTACCAAAAATTTTGAACAGATAGCAGATATCAGAAGATCTGAACACTCAAGAAAAGGAAGAATGTCATTATATATATGAAAAGTGTGCCCTTTTGCTAAGAAAAAAAGGGCCTGTGTTCTCACCCCCACCACATCTAATAAATAGATGCCAGT
>NC_056523.1:27278854-27308718 GCF_019175285.1 Sceloporus undulatus | reverse complement strand
TTAAGTTAAGATTTTCTGACATCTTGCTGCCAGTCAGTGCAGCCAGTGCTAAAGCAAATGAACTGACAGTCAGAGAGAGTTTCTACAGCTTCAGTGAAATATAGATATGCTGTTGAGAAGAATAGGTGGAGAAAACATCACACAAGGGGCTTGCTTATCTGATACTACCCTCTTCAATATGAATGTTTCCCTCCCCCCCCCCCCAAATATGAAAGGTTACCAAAAATTTTGAACAGATAGCAGATATCAGAAGATCTGAACACTCAAGAAAAGGAAGAATGTCATTATATATATGAAAAGTGTGCCCTTTTGCTAAGAAAAAAAGGGCCTGTGTTCTCACCCCCACCACATCTAATAAATAGATGCCAGTTTCTTCTCTCATGTTGGTGTTACATTTGTCTTATCTTTCTTTTTTGATCTTTGGTTTATACAGCTTCATACTGAAATATAAAGGTTCTAAAACAGTGATTCCCAAAGTGGGTATTACACCCCCCAGAAGGTGGTGGAAGGATCCAGGGGATGGTGAGGTAGGAAGGGGGCAGTAGGGGGCAGTGAGGGGGCAAAAGGGATAGCAGGGGGGCTTCAGTCAGTCAGTCTGTCAGTCAACCTTTATTAGGCATAGAGTCAAAGTATTGGTGTGCAGGAAAGATAAGGAGAATCAGCAGTGTTTAGGACCATGGTGGGGATGAGGATTACAATAAACTTCTTTTCAGGGTCCCTTGAAAAACACCACACAGCCTCACTCATCGTTTTGCGTGGTAGTGTCTTCCGCTCTTTGGTTGTCCATGTGAGTTCACTCTCTTACCAGCATTGTAAGTTCCTATGATCCTATTCAACACTGCCTAATGACATACTGCAGGAACACAAGTGGCCATTGCTGGAGAATTATGTGTTATAAGTAGAACCTTACTATGGGTTGTAACTCTCCACTAAGTTTTTTTTTCCCCATAGGTAGTAACAAGTAATTTCAGCAATTTTCTTCCTGCTGCGAAAAAAAAGTCTTCAAAAACCATGCAGTTTTCAAAGGCTATTTGCAGTTAGCATTTATTCTGTGCAAAATTTACATGTGGTTGTTTCATAGAGAAAACAGTATTTTCTGCACAGGAAACAGGATTTTTCTACATAGAAAACAATATTTCAATTCAAAAATGTTAATTCTTGAGCAGAAAATACTGTTGCCTGTGCACAAAATGATGTTTTCTGAGCAAATCACTAAGGAGTGATTTTATGCAGAATAAATGCTCAATTACATAATTTTCTGTTTTACAGAAAAGACCATTTTCTGTGTAGGAATTAATATTTCTGCATTGAAATATTATTATTCATTCATAAAATGTTCCCTGCACAAAACAACCGAGTGTGACTTTTGCACAGAATATGTGACCAACTGTGAAGCTACTTACCATTCCAGGATTCTTCCTGTCAAGACTTCTCAACACTTGAAAAACACGTTTTTGATATTTCAGTCCCTAAACCTTACCATGCCTGTGTTCAGCAGGCATTCATTTGCCTGCCTATCTTTCTAAGAGTATAGGCATAGCATGTTTTCATGTCATTTCTTGTTTGTTTGTTTTAGCCATGCTCTCTTCCAGCATAAATTAGTCTGTGGATTTGGCTTGTTTGTCTTCCATTTAGCAGTCTCCTGTTCTCTCTCTCTCTGTTTCATGTTTGAAGAGTGCGTTACAAGGGTCTCACCATGAGATGTTATGAAAACTGCAGTATTCCTCAGGCTGCATCCATACTGTAGAAATAATCCAGGTTGACACCATTTTAACTGCCATGGCTCAGTGCTGTGGAATTCTGGGAAATGTGGTTTGTGAGACATTTAGCTTTCTCTGTCGGAGAGCTCTGGTGCCCCACCACACAGCAGTTCCCAGAACTCCACAGCATTAAGCCATGGCAGTTAAAGTGGTGTCAAACTGCATTATTTATGCAGTGTGGATGCAGCCTCAGTAACCTCATTTTTTAAATTAAAGACAGGTGAGACTACTTTATTTTTAATTTCTTATATGGGTGTTGATGTTGGTGTGGGACTATTTCTTGCTGACTTAATGCTTTTAAATATTAACTATTAATATTAACGCTGCTATCTCTCACACGCCTCAGCATTATGAAGTATGCTTTTTTATTCCTCTACCCCCACACCTCATTTTAATAATCAATTATTTTTAATAATCTTTGCTCCTTTCAGTTTTTTGGGTTTATTTAGAAAGAATGGCCTGTGTCTACAGAAAAGAGGACCTAGTCCTACAATAGATCCTGAGCTTGTATAACATCTTGAATGATTTTATTTAGGATTGGAATTAACAGGGTTGCAACAAGTCCAGTTTTTAAACTAGTTTCAACCAATGCTTTAAAATATTGGTTTGTTCTATTCCTCACAACCACCTTTTCTTAGAACAGTGGAAAGGTATGATTAATCAATTTATGATGTGTTGAATTGCAAGATGCTGTAGAGAAAAAAGTGCCATGTGGACAAACCATGTATGTATAAATCTCATTAATATCTTGCCCCAAAAGTTAAGATATACATATGCAAACCAAGTAAGAGTTGTATCGGTGCCCTAGATCCCACCATTTGGAAGGAAAGCTTCTGGCTGAAGTTTTCTTAAATTACTATATTTGATTATGATTAGTACTGGCAAGGATTGTTATAGAAAAAGTTCCTATTGGGAATAGGACTTCTCAGCCTAGAAGCAGAAAGACCCAACAAATCTACTGCTTGGCCACTGTGTTCTCTTTCTATCAGATAATTTTATCTGCCTGCTTCTTGTTACATGGAGTTGTCATTATTTTTTTGGACATCCTTGACTGAGAATACAAAATATTAACAACCAACAATAGGACTACAGGATCCAAGACAGGCAGAAAGCAATTCTTTAAAATCATATTATGTATACTTAATGCCTACCTGACCTTTTCTGCTGTTACTTTAATCTTTTAAAAAATTCATTTAATTTAAAAGCCAGTGTATTAGGCCATTTATATGTAAATTACCCTTAATTCATGCATTGATTTAACAGACTAGTCCAAAAGATCCTTTACCACTGGTGACCTTTTTGACTCTGTGCTTCTGAGGAAACTGTAAAGTGGCTCCCTGTGACCTCACGTCCATGTGTAGCATAACATGCCTCTTTCAATCTTTATAAATCAGTCATAATAATAGGATTTTCTGCCAACATTGGATTATTAACAATGCAACAATCTGAGATTCTGTTGGAATTAAGCAGAATTGTTGCTTCTGCTTATGTTGCTTCTTCCCCTTCTTCTCCGCTCTTGTCATCTCCTCTGTTCTCTACTCTTCCTCTTCATCTTCCTCCATTTAAACAATTGTTGATCTTATGGTTTATATTATTTAAAGTATAATTGCTGTGTAGTTTCAAATCAGTTATTTGCCATTGTTATTTGCTATTTTCCTATGCTTGAGATATGTAATGTTATGTCACTGATGTAATTGTTAACATGTATAAATTACTCTACATGGGGCAACCCTTATACCAAACTCGGAAGCTGCAAATGGTGCAGAACATGGCAGCCCGGCTGGTCACTGGTGCTCCCAGGACCAGCCATATAACACCGGTTCTAAAAGATCTCCATTGGCTGCCCATTCGCTTCCGAGCTCAATATAAGGTGTTGGTAATTACCTATAAAGCCCTAAATGGCTTGGGCCCAGGATACCTAAAGGATCGCCTCTCCCCATATATTCCGCCTCGCACCCTCAGAACGTCTGGGCAGCAATTACTAAAGGTGCCTGGGGCTAGGTTAGCCTCCACCACACGGAGGACATTTTCCACGGGCGCCCCAGCCCTTTGGAACACGCTGCCCTCCGAGCTCCGCTCGTCCACCACCCTGGCCCAATTCAGGAAGGACTTGAAAACCTTCCTGTTCCAACAGGCATTCCCCGAATAAAATCCTGTGGGCCTCCCTCCTCTTCCGTGGCCAAGAGGTTGGGCTATGGGGCTTTTTTATTTTTATATGATTGTTGTATATGTATTTTAATTTTTCTTGTCTTTGTGTTTTGATTGTATTTTAATCCCTGTTGTACGCCGCCCTGATTATAAGAAGGGCGGGATATAAATAAAAATTTTATTATTATTATTAGTTATGTTTTATAATGTCTTGTTCACAGTTTTCTTGGCAACTTTTATTCCAAGAAGGCTTACCACTGCCTTCCTTTATGGATGAGAGATTGTGTCTTGCCCAAGGTTACCCAGTGGGTTTCCATGGCTGAGTAGGGATTCAAACCCTAGTCTCCCTGAGTCCTAGTCCAACACTCACACCACTACACCATATTGGCTCTTATGTTCAAGGTGTGTATGTGTGTGTGTTATTCAAGAAGTTCATTATTTCAACGTTGTTGTTGTTGTGGGCCTTCAAATCATTTCTGACTTATGCTGACCTTAACGCAAACCTATCCTGGGGTTTTCTTGGCAGATTCTTCAGAGGGGATTTGCCTTTGCCATCTCTGAGACTTGCTCAGGGTCACCCAGTGAATTTCATGTCTGAACAGGGATTTGAATCTTGTTCTTCAGAGTCATCGTCCAATGATCAAACCACTACACCACGCTGGCTTACAGCCTTAGGACACAATTATTCACCATCATAATACCGAGCTGTGCCTGGAAATCCAGTTGAATAGGGGTTAATCTCTACAGTGTCAGGGATAAGAGAAGCTTTTGTTTGTTCAACACAGCAATTGTACCCAGATTTCTGACTCATTGTCTAGATCTATGTTTCAGTGCTTGGACGATGGTCACTGCGACCAGTCCTTGGGCTGGAGGCTCCGCTAACTAGGCAAAGTCAGAAGGGCTTGTGGCATTTGTACCAAATATTGCCAGTCCAGAAGCTTCATGTATATTTTGTTAACCTTTTGACTTGATATTACACATCATCCCTGGGAGCTGACTAGACACAATAGCCTCACATCCAGAGGTTCATGGTTCAGGTCCTAGAGTCCATGAAACTCCCTCTGAGCTATGGATGTCAGTCAGAATAAAGCCAGGAATATCGAAGTCAGAGGATGAGTTTGGTGGGAAAGGATCAGAGCCAAAGGACCATAACATGCATCTACACTAAACAGCCCAAGTGCTCTATCCCATACCTGGCTCTACTTTCCCAAACCCAGGCTATGGGATTATAAACTCTCAAGCCACAATGCCTGACTGCCTGATCCAAGAGAGTGAAGCTCCAATTAAATTAAAATTAAAATGAACAGACTTTATTATAATAGTGAAACAAGCTATAAAAGGGATAGGCAATAAATCAGTGAAATGTAATGAAATCAGTACGCCTTGCGAATGTTTTCTACCTCTGTCAGCATCACTCAAACCTCACTAGCTGTGTATCATTCCACCCAGTTCCCACTAAAGATGTGATGGTGTCGAGACTGTATATAGGATCTGGTTGAGTTGATTACAAGTCAGGAGAGGAATACATTAAAGTCGAAGAGCCAAGTCTTAACAAGGAGGGGAAGGGCAAAGATGCAGTGAGGGCTTCTAATGAGGCTGACACCATTGTCAGGGCCCCAAAGGTTTTGAATCTGCCTGACAGATGAGTCAGAAAGCCAGGAGGGAGCACAAAAAAGAAATGCATGATTTAGATCTGGGATGGATGAGGAAAAAGTTATAAATCAGTCGGGGGGGGGGGGGAGGAGAAAAGAGAGAGGTGATAGAGAGATACATGACACACACAGAGGAGGTGGCAACTCAACAGAGAAAGTTGAAATAAAAGGGGAAAGGGATTTAGGCTGCATCCGCACTGGAGAAATAATCCAATTTGACACCTCTTTTAACTGCCATGGGTCAATGCTATGGTAAGGAATGCTCTGGTGCTACAACAAACTACAGTTCCCAGAATTCCATAGCATTGAGCATGACAGTTAAAGTGGTGTCAAACTGGATTATTTCTCCAGTGGGGATGCAGCCCTAGTGGTGGATTTTCTGTCTTGGAGGGAGAGATTATAGAAAAATAGAGGCCTGGAGGAAGTATAGAGATGTTTTAAGGGCTCTATAGGAGGAAGGTTGCATTTGAAAAACCCCTGAAATGTGAGTGAAGTTTTTGCAGAGAGAGTAGGTGGGGGGACAAGAAGATGCAAAACCTCCAAGTTTTATTACCTGATCATAAATTGTGTGCATTGTCTCATACAGTTTAGTGTCAAACTGAGATAATCCAAAGACCTCTTTTCTAATGCCATAATTTTCCTGTCAATTTACATGGGATTTCTTTATTGTTGAAATGCCCACCTATGGAGTTCCCCGGTGTAGTTTTCTAGGATCCATTTTCTTATCTAAATCGATGGTTGTTCTAACCCAGGAAAAGAAGCTCACCAATCTTAACTTTATTGACAGAATGTAATTTTCTCTGAAGGTATTTTCTAACCGCGTGCCTCAGGGCTCCATGGCTGATGTGATTCCTCCATCTCAGACTTACAGTTATCCAATATTTCATACTTCATATCTCATATTGGGGGAAGTGTAGATTGGTTTATAATAGAATACCCAGTGTCATGTCACTACTACTAGGATACCCCATTTATCTGGGTGAGAATATGATGGTCACTTTGGAAGGGCAAGTGGTTATTATGACAGTCCCCATAACCTTCTTTCTTTCTTTATTGGATTTATATCCCACCTTTCTCCCAAAATGGGTTTCAAGCCAGCTAGCAGCTTTCAACCCAAATTCTATTGTTAGTCCTAATTACAATAAACCCATTGAATCAATGGGATGTGCCTATGTGTTGATTCAATGAGCTTCTTATAATTAGGACTAACAATAAAATCTGGGTTGAAAACTACTAACTGCCTTGAATAAATGGGATGCACCTACGTGTTGAGTAGCAGCAGTGTGGCGTAGTGGTTTGACTGTTGAATTATGACTCTGGAGACCAGGGTTTGATTTCCAGCTTGACCATGGAAACCCACTGGGTTAGAATACCTTCATATTAGAATACGTATATATTACTTGTTACAAAACAGCATGATAAACAAGGATAAATATTTGTCCAAGTTCTTAAAAATATATATCATATTTTAATGTCATCTTTATTATTGCTACATGAGCCAAAATCATGCATAATATTGTATAAAAGTAATAATTAGCAGCTACAGTTGAGCCTCACCTTACGCAGGGGATCCGTTCCAGACCCCCCCCCCCCCCCCTAGGGTGAATTTCGTCTATGCTTGAGCCCCATTCAAATGAATGAGGCTTGTGTGTGTGCCAGTGCAGCGGCGCGCACGCGCCAGGGGTGCATGCCACATTCATTTGAATGGGGCACGCCACCCCTTGTGCCCCATGTGCTCCCCATGGCTTGAGCGCGTATGCTCAAGTCCATGTATAACACGCCCGCATATAACACGGGCACACTGTATAAAAGTTTCATATGGATTCTGACAATGTCAAAGTGAACTGTCTCTCCTGGAAGATTCTGCAGACACCACACAATATTTTAAAGAGGTTGTAGAGCCTGTGTGATGTAGTGGTTTGAGCACTGAATGATGACTCTGGAGACCAAGTTTGAATCCTGGTTCATAAAATCATAGATCTGGAAGAGAGCTCAAGGGCCTGTCATGCAGGAACACCCAATCAAAGCACCACCAACAGGTGGTCATCCAGCCTCTATTTAAAGACCTGCAAAGGAGACTCCATCACATTCCAAGGAAGTCTATTCCACTTTTGAACAGCTCTTACTGTCAGGAGAGTCCTCTTAATGTTGAAGTAGAATCTCTTTTTCTGTTGTTTGAATCCATTCCTCTGTGTCCTAGTCTGTGGAGCAGCAGAAAGCAAGCTAACTTCATCTTCAATATGACATCGCTTCAAATATTTAAACAGGGCTGTCATATCACCAGTTAACCTTCTCTACTCCAGGCTAAACATACCCAAACTCCCTAGGTCTCTCCTCACAAGGCATGGTTTCCAGACCTTTTACCATTTTGGTCGCCCAGACACCCTTACATTGTTCAGTCATGTAACCCACTAGGTGACCTTGGGCAAGTCACACTCTCTCAGCCTCAGAGGATGGCAATGGCAAACCCCCCCCCCCTTCTGATCAAACATGCCAAGAAAGCCCTCATGATAGGCTCTCCTTAGGGTCACCATAAGTAAAAACATGACTTGGAGACACACAACAATGACAAAGTGGCATCATGTACTGTTTAACGTCTGAACACTTCTGCTTGGGTTTTCTTTTTAATTTTTGCTAGTCATTGCAGCCCCATATGATATCGAGGGCAGAGGGCTGGATCCTGGACACACTGCATTTGTCAGCCCATACTGTCTTCAACAAAAATAATTCCTGGTTTGAATTTGTTACTACCTAGAAATTGGAAGAATCCCATCTTCAACTGGCAAGCCCCATTGGATGCATTCAACAGATTACAGCAGCCTTTTGAATGCTAATAATGTTGATTAATTCTTGCACTTGGTTAATATTTAAAAGCTAAATGTGATCATTAACATTTTCCTCTTACCAACACATCAAAATTAATAAAAAAAAATACATTATAAATCTATAGAGCAAAGAATTCCTTTCTCAATACTATTGAAATAGGAAACGGAAAGGTATTTCTTTAAACAAAATGGTGCTTGTGGAAATAATTGTTGGCATAAAGAAATATTAATTTAGGAGATGCAAACATAAAATTGCCCTTTAAAACTCTAGCATAATGTTCTGTTTAGGCAATGAAGTAAGCTGGCAGTGTATTTTTCAGTGATTATACAGTAAATGCAATTTATTTGTTTATAGCCTTGCTCATATGAAATGTCATAAAACAGTTTACACTGAGAGGAATGACAACTTTGGAAAGTTATGTGCAGTCACATACAGAAAACAAAGTAGCATTCTAAAAGCTTGCCACAATGAGAACAGGAAAAAAATGTGTCAAAATGCTGGCTAACAGAGATAAGGTCTATAATAAGACTTCATTTTGTTATGAATGGTGAAAGATATCGACAGGATTTAAAATGTGATCTCATTTATTCTCCAGAAAGTAATGGGTGTATAGATACAGATATAGATATGGATATCTGTGGAAAGCTTGGGAAAGAAATGGAAATTCATTCAGTGTGTATTAAACAATTACCCCAGAGTGTGAGAAGATAGGAAGTGTAATTATTTATTCAGAAAAATATAAATAAATATCTTGCTATTGATAACTGTAAGATATGCTCCATTTTTGCAAGATAAATTATTAAAGGATAAGATTGAACATAGCAACAGATCTGTGCACTTATTTTCTCCCCTCAACCCATGCTGAAGCCCCTTATTTGGGATTTACATGGTGAGGAGGCCCAGGTGATAATAGCTCCAAGCATTATGAACTTATATATTTGCCCATCCTCACATTGGAGCAGCTAAGTTGTCTTTGCTCCTCTCTTCTGCTCTAAATCAGACAAAAATGGTAGGATGACAGCGTAAGAGCTAAAACTCACTATCAAAGATAGTGGCAGATGCTGTTGGACTCCCTTTACTCATTGCTTCAATCCTGTAATGACTCATTAGTTGTTACTGTTACAGAAACCCATAAAGGTAATTCACTACCGAAATGAGTTATGTGTGTGCCAATGAAACTTACAGGAAAATGGTTTCTGGTTCACCCAAGTGACCAAGTCAGATATTGTGCCCTGGAAATTCTGAAGGCAATGCAAAATACATTAAAAAGCAAACATTTCCTAGCACAGTTTCTCTATCCTGATACCTACAACTCCTTCACACAATCCAACTGGAGATGGGTTTTCCATCTTTCTAAAACATACCATCGTGCTACATATTTAGAATTCCTATGTAGACTAGTTAAGGCTGCATCTGCACTGCAGAATTAATGCAGGTTGACATGGCTTTAACCGTCATGGCTCCATCCTATGAATCATGGGATTTGTAGTTTGCAGTGGCCCCAGAGCTCTCTGACAGAGAAGGCTAAATATTTCACAGAACTACAAATTTCAGAATTCCATAACATTGAGCCATGGCAGTTTAAAAAAACCCTAAATCAATGGGAATTTGATACCTCAACAATTATGTAAGTTGGTGTAATGGGTCTGCTTTAGTCGACAATTGGATTTAGGCCTTTGTTTTGACAGACGAGTATGAATAGTCAATAAATGTAAATAAATATAGTTGTTCTTGAATATAATGTTTGAATCAAGTGTGAAGAATGTTTGTCATAGTCTTGTAAACATGCACTCACTAAACTCAACTAGAATAAATGCATGGAATCAATGAATTTACATAAATGTTGATTTGTCATTCAGCAATTGTTTCAAGGGGTCTGCTCTAATAGGGAATAACAATTGGATTAAGGCTAGTGGGTTTGTTTTGTTTTGTTTTGTTTTGTTAATATGGATGTTTAAAATTTTTAGGGCCGTAGCTCCTAGAATCCTCAATAATAATAATAATAATAATAATAATAATTTATCCACCTCTTCCCAACACTCAAGGTGGGGTCCAACATAGGCTAGAACACATAAAACAAATTTAAACACACTAAGTTACTAAGTTAAAACACATAAACACAGAACACATTAGAATCACCCAGCATAAAATTAAAATATCCCAGTTTAAAATTCGTAGCTTAAAACCGACTGGGTAGGCCTGCCAGAAGAGATAGGTCTTTAATACTGTTTTAAATTCAGACAGAGTGTTTAGCTGTCAAATCTCTCCCAGCAGGTCATTCCACAGTCTAGGGGCAGCTGATGAAATTGACTTCTGGGTGGTAGTTGCATGTCTAATCCTAGCTGATTGAAGTAAATCTCCCCCTGGGGAGATTATACAGGGGGAGGTGATCCCACAGGTAAATCTGGACCCAAATTGTATAGGGCTTTAAATATAATAACCAACATTTTGTTCTTTGACTGGAAATTAACAGGCAGCCAGTGGAGTGATTTAATGGCCCTTCTGATTGTTGGATTCTGAGAATAATGACCCGAAAAGCAGCTTCTCCAACCTCTGGTGACACTTTGGCTGCATCCACACTGCAGAAATAATCCACTTTAACACCACTTTAACAGCCACAGCTCAGTGATGTGAAATTCTAGGAATTGTAGTATTGCGAGATATTTAGCTTTCTCAGTCAGAAAGCTCTGGTACCACAACAAACTACAAATCCCAGGATTTCGTAGCACTGAGTCATTGCAGCTTAAGCAGTGTCAAACTGGATTATTTCTGCAGTACAGATGCAGCCTCTGTGTTCTTCTGTAAATCAGGTTATACTCTGGGCTGAAGAGGATTTCAGCTCTTTCCTTTCAACCTCCATAATTCATTCCAGCCACTCAGGAGTCTTCATGCACACCTTGCCTGCCTCCACACCTTGCTGCTCATGTGCTAATGTGTGAAAGAGGCATGAAGGACTTACAACTCCCTTGCCCCTCTATACACAGTGATGCTGCTATGGCAGAGAGCCCATGTCAGGCACAGCACAGGCTTTCTTAGGGGGAAACCAAGTCCATATAATTAAATGAAGCAAAGGAGTTTGACAGGGTTGAATGGCTGTTTTGTAGTTTAAGAAAGCCAAAAAAGAGAATACTGTATGTCTTTTCAAAACCTAGGAAACAAATATACAGGAGCTTATGCAAGAGCAAACAACAGTTAGCATCGGTGAGCAAATTTTTGGAGACCCTATGTATGCATATGTGATCCAGGCGAGACTGGCCATTATTATATATTATCATTTTGCTATGGTGCTAGTCATTTGCCCAGTAAATTAGAGATAATCAGCTAATTAAAGGAACAGATATGGGAAAAGTCAGCCAAAAAAATTAACTGACAAGATAATGTTGTTTGTACCAAAGCCAAGAACATCAGTGCAGATCATCTGATGGAAAACTGTCAGTTCTAGAAATTCTGTGGGCTTTAAAGTAATTGATGGGAAGCCTAATGAAGATGTGGGCTGCCTTTAGTATTATGTATATGAGAGAAGAAAAACAGTGTTTTGATAGAGAGCATGCACTGAGAAGAGAAAAAATAGCAGGAGGAGAAGGAAGAGGAGAAAAATTCATAACAAGATACTAATGAGGCAGCTATGGTGGCATGAACAAGGTAATATTCTATCTGTTCTGTTCAGCACTTCTCTGAAGTTACAAGCAATACTAGGAAAGAGGAAGACTAATGGATGGCCTTTAAGAAGCATGGCTATAATGCCGTACTGAAATTGTTCATAAATGGGCAGTGGTAGGATGCTGAACAGGGACCCCTAGCTGTATCTATTTATTTAAGATATTTCTATATCGCCTCCCAGCACATAAGGGTTCCCAAGGCAGTGAACAAATAAAAGCAATTGAAACTGTACAAAAATTAAAATGATAAAGCACCTTAAAATACGTTTTAAAAACAGTCTAAAAGCTATCCTAAAATATAATTTTGAAATTATTAAAACAGAGTAATTTCAAACATTAAAGGCCATTTGAAACAGCACTGTTTTAGATGCCCACCATATATCTTACTCCTCTATTAGGAATGGCTTCAGCATCTCATTATATTCCTCAAGATCTTCAAGATTCATTATATTCACTCTTCAGTGGACTGCTCCAGTTGGTAGCTATGGAAGTGCATGCTTTTTGTGCCCCTTTCTCTCGACAGGCATCATGGTAGGGGAGGGAAATGAGGCACTTGTGGTGTTTTTTAAATAACAAAATTATTAAATGAGCAATGCTAAACAATCACTGATAGTATAATGTTTTCATCATTAAAAGAACAAGAGTTGCCACAATCTACCCAAGACCATATGAAACCTAAGTTTACATGGCTGCCATTTCATTTTGGGTGAACATATTTGAAGCAACCCTATCTGGCAATACTTATGGCCATTTCAATCCCTGTTAACACTCACAATTCGGTCATAAAAACACACAATAATTATTGGATTCCTCTCCACTACAGGGAACAGAGCAGCTAACCATGTCTCTGCCAATTGCAACAATAAAAATATTGACAAGACCTACACACTCTATGCCATCACACAAATATTCTCTCTTGTCCATTTCATTTTAGCTGTGACAACTGAGTGCAGAATGTGTAAATTTCCAGATGTTGTTCATCTGCAACTGTCATCATAGCCAATAATGGGGAGGGTAAGAAAATCCTTGACTAGTTAATCCTTGCATGTGAGGATGAATAATTAAAAGAAGCTTTGTCTTTGCTGCGGGAGAAAGCAAACATTCCCCTGCAGTATTCTCCTCATATTCAAATATTCTAAAGTGTTGCATTGGAATTATTCTTTGAATAAAACTGCGTATTATTTTCTGCGAAAAATGTTTTTGGTGCATGAAACCCATTTTCTGTGCAGAAAACAGGGACGGAACATATTGAGATGTTGAATGTTATTGTTGTGTGTCTTCAACTTATTTCTGACTTATGCCAGACTGAACCTCTATCATGGGGTTTTCTTGGCATGGCTATTTCAGAGAGTATTTTCCTTTGCCTTCCTCTGAGGTTGAGAGTGTGTGACTTGCCCAAGGCTACATCAGTGGAATTACCTTGACTAAGCATGAATTTGAACCCTGGTCTCCAGGGTTGCAGTCCAACACTCAAATATCAGGAGAAAGATTACAAAATTCTCACAGAGTTATTATTTCTCCTTACAGGGGGGTCCTGACTGTAAAAAAAAAAAACCCCTGTTTTTTGACCTGGAAATACCAAATACAAATATTATTTCATCATTACATTCTGGAAGACCCTGTATTAAAGCATATCTTGTTCTTACCTGTGCTGTGCAATTTCCCTTGGTGTTTGTCACACACCCCAGAATTATGCTCATGTACATTGCTTTGCATTTTATTTTTCTTTATGGTCACTAATAATATCTTGAACTTTTGCCCTGTATAGTTTGTGGCTGAGAAAACATTTTACAATTATGATGGAGGTGTTGCAAGCTTGCTGAAAACCAGTGCTTATTTATTATTAATCAATGCATATTATTAATCAATGCATAGGCTGTTTGCAATATTCAAAGGTATCTTGTAGTGGTTTGCAATGCAACACTGCCAATCTAGAACATACACCAAAGTAGAAAGCATCATCATAATAGCTGCAAAGAGTTGTCTATTCAAATATTTAAAAGCAAGTTTCAAAAATCTGCAATTGAAACATCCAAAGATTGATAGTCATAATCCATCACTAAGAAATGGATAATAATTAATGGAGTAAAGCCTAGGGATTGAAAATATTTGTTTCTATTAATTTCCAAGCAGAATAATGGTGTCCCCAATTCTTAAGAAACCCTATTGAGAACAACAGGGCAGTTATTAATTTCTTCAGCCCCGATGCCACCCCTAAGTCGTCGTCACGCTCCCTGCCTGACTGCATGGTGGGTGGCATTATGATGGTCCTTTGGTGTGACATTCATATGTTGCATGCCAAAAGGAGCATAGAAAACTGCTGCGGCAGCGGCAAAGGTATCCTTTTCTGGGCCAAAAATAAGTGGCTGCGGTGTGCTCAAAGGGGCAGCAGCAAGCTGTTCCTTTGAGGCAGTTTGTTTTGTCCCTAAAACGGCTCATTCCTTTTGGCAGCAGGTGAGGCCTTGTTATTCCAGCAAGTTCTGGGATTTGATTTGGTGTGCTGTGCTTTTGAGAGCCAGCATAGCTGGGCAAGTCACATGCTCTCAGCCTCAGGGGAAAGCAATAGCAAACCTCCTCTGAATAAATCTTGCCAAGAAAACCCTATGATAGGGTTATATATATACATGCACGTATCTCTTTTCCAAGATGTGTGCATGTCAAGCTGAGAGAAATGGTCCTCTTTGTAAAACACTATAACAAATTGAGGAGAAAGCACATTCAGGCTTTATGAGGATTCTGTAACTCTGTGCTTAACATAGCTTTGGGCTAAAACATGGCATGCCTGTGATCTCAGCCTGGAGGTGCATTTTTCTTGCTCTTGCTTTCTTCAAAATGATTCATTTCTTTTTCATTATTCTTTAGATGCAGGAAAATAAATATTTTTTCACTTACTGACACCTAGTAATTAATTAGGCAGCCTAGGTTTCCTTTTTTCCCCTTTTCTTTTTACCTCCCAAAACAACACCTGCATTTGCACAGGAAAGAAGCTTTGATTTAAAAATAAATTCTAATGGCAGTTCTCCATTGATAAGAAAGAGGGTTGTGGTGGAGGTAAGAACCTGTCTTCCAGGCATATTGCATTATAGAGGAGCCAGAGTGGCATGGTAGTTTGAGTGTTGGACTATGACTCTGGACATCCCCACTCAGCCGTGGAAACCCACTGTGTGACCCTGGGCAAGTCACACACTTTCAGCCTCAGAAAACCCTGTGATAGTGTTTGCATACGTTGGAAATTACTTGAAGGCACAGAACAACAGCAACAGCAACAACACATCCTAGGCCCTGAGACTTTAGAGCTAAAACCTGAGGTGTATGGATGGCTCCTTGTGACTAAGCATGGTTGAACAACAACCATAGTTGCTTTCAGAAAGTCATTCAAATAAAGCTCAAAGGTGAAGATCCTGCATCATAGGCATGACCATGCTATTGCAGCTGTGCTCCACCTCCTAGTTGACCCCTGAAACTCACTTTAAAAACCAGTAAGCCATCCTGAGCATCAGAATTCTGCAGTGCTGGCTAGAAGGGTGATGCATGATAACATGACCAGCCCTAGCCAGTAGGAAGTGATGGTGCAACAAAGAGTTGTGTTAGGATGTCACAGGGGGTCCTGCTTTTGCTCCTCATGCTGTTGGTGGCAGGGGGGTGGTTGCATCATCCTTTAGCACCCTGTTTGTCAGCACCAGTGAACTGCATCTCTTGTGATGGTGATTGGGTTTTAATGTAGGCTTCAGGGCAATTTATACTCATGGCAATGGTGCCAGAATTGAAAATGTGATTAGAAACCAGTTACATATTCATAGGTCTAACTTATCAGAAGTTAAAGTCTAACAGCCCTTGAGGTCTCTTCCAACTCAATGATTCTAAATAAAAATAATAATAAATAAATAAAATCTTTATTTATATTTCCCACCTCTCCCAATGGATTGATGTATTTCTCTAATGAGATATTATATCTGACAGACAGATGGAAAGATAGCCTATCAGATACAGACCTCACAATCCAGCCTCAGCACAAAAGAGATCACCTGCAGATCTTGCTATCTGATAGATAAGTCAGAAGTTAGGATGGCTGCAGAAAGCAGACAAACTTTTCCAAGCTCTCTCTATAAAAGAGAAAACAAAACTTGTGCAAGATCTGTTTTTCCTACATAGAAGTCATTGTTCCATAAAAATAAATGTTCCCAAATCCTTGAAAGAGGAAAAATGTTTGTTAATTAACTCCACTGTAGTGAAGACTCATTCCTTTTATACCATATTATAAAGGCAATGGATTGAAATGAAAGCTGCTCATCTGACACCTAGCAGACCTAGCTGAGGAGCAGTATGGGTCAAAATGAGTGCCCATGTTGCTATATGTGCAGCTGAAAATAAACTATCCAGAGCTTTATACAGCAAAATTGTTGTAAGTTGTTTTGCAGAAGTGCATAAGAACTGGTGCACCCAACTTACATACTTCTTCATGCCTTCTCAGTGAGTGACAATCTAATCAGGAAGAGATGGCTCTTTGAATGTACACCCTGCATTGGGTTTCTCAGTTCTACAGGTCCAGGCATTTCAGTCGGCTCTTACTTTCTTTATGTGGAACATTTCTAGTTCTGCTGCCTGCACTGGTTCAAAAGTATCAATTTCCTTAAGAAAGTATTTTGGCTGCCTAATTTGTATTCCAAGGAAATTTCCTGACTCTAAATATTTAAAAGCATTTTTCCTTACTTTGGTTTTAATATGGTTAACAGGCTTTTAAAAAACACCTTAATTAGGCAATATGACTTATTTTTGAGAAAACATGTTCAGAATTCTAATTTTAGCATAAAATATACTGCTTTTTCTGAGTTCCTAACAAAGTGGAACAGAATTCTCTGACTTACAAATGTTCTTTCTCTTTGCATCCTCTCCCTCCACTTTTCCCCCCTTGTGTCACCAGTCAAGAATAGAAATGGGAGTGTAGTTGGCTGGTGGCAAAGCTTCTGCAACACTGGAAGCTATTCTGAGAGAGAACATATCAGTGAACATAAGTAACAACGCTAAAATCAAACTGGAAAGAGGATCCAATAGAAAATATGTATTGTGTCTCACATCAGATCTAGTTGCTGGTGTCCTTCCACTTTCCAGTACTCCGGCTCCATACCCTCATAAATAAATGAGCTCAAAGTTTTGTACTTTTCTTGAAATGTAGTAATAAAAGCAGTGACCAGTGCTGTGGTAAATACACTAAGACTTAATAAAAATAAAAAGCTGGGGTCCTATGATCAAAAAGACAGAGCACAATGCCATTTTGTGAGCCTGAGCAATGAGCATCCATGTACAATGGAACCACACACACAACTCTGCTTCCACAAGCTTGAACTGAATAAAACTGTTGTTCATTGTCAAAAATGTCCACCAGCTTCTATAGGGGAACCTATGCACCACCAATAGGATGCTGGCCTTCATTGTACAACAGCTGTAGAAAAGCAGGATCATAGAATCATAGAGTTGGAAGAGACCACAAAGGCCATCCACTCCAGTCCCCTGCCATGCAGGAATATATAGTCAAAATGCTTCCAAAAGATGGCCATCCGGCTGTTTTTATCTTACTGGGATAAAATATATAGTCAATGTTCATTCATCCTGTGCCAGAAATAAGGCCAAGTGTCCTAAGTAATCTGCACACAATGATCATCATTTTTTCCTCTTTCACACTTTTTCCTCTTGCACCCCTAACCCCCCCAAATGTGGAGGGCAGACTGTATAGAATTCCTATGTACTGTTATTTACCCCAGATGACTCAGATGGGAGGAGAAGGAGGCTGTGACAGCGGAGGCAGATTGTCAAGATACTGGAGCTCTCTCTGAGGCCAAGGAGAGTGGGGGCTAGGGCAATAGTGGACTCTGCTTCCAGCAGGAATTGGCATAGGTTGCAGAATCTGAAGACAACACACCTATCTTTTGTAGAGTGATAGAGAGAGAAACACCAATCTCAGTGCCTGTTACGTAACAGGCCCCTACCGAGCCCTAACGACACCCTCGTCATGTGCTAGAGTTGCCTTGGGGCAGAGTACCCACACGCCCTACAACTGTAGCACATGACTAGGGCGTCATTGCTGCGCAGCGCCGTATAGATGGTGTGCATAGTGATGGCATCGCTGCTGAGCTGCGTCCAAATGGAGCAGTGCAGCAGTGACGTGTTCACAGCTTGCGGTGGCTCAAAAAAGGAGTAGCTTTTTAGCACTCCTTTTTTGCTGCACAGCAGCGAAAGGCAGCCCCAGCCCACCCTTTCAAGCCTGTTTGTACTAGGCCATACACTGGATTGAGTAGGCATTCATTAGATACCTGTGGCCTTGAAGGAGCTGTCCATAAATACAGTCAGCCCTCAGGGTCAGTGAGGAATCTGTTCCAGCCCCCTCCCCTGTGGCTACCCAAATCTGCAGATGCTCAAACCTGTGTTGTCCCCAATGGTAGTGTGTGCCCATGGTTGTGCTGCCATTAGGGACAGCCCCCATTCTCCCATGGCAGTGTGTATATGCAGCTGCCCCTCACATTGGGACAGTGGAACGTAATAACGGTGCAGCTGTGAGTACATGCCACTACAGGACAACGGGGGCTGTCCCTAATGATATCACGGCCATGGGCCACCACTGGAGACAATACAGACTTGCTATCCACAGATACTCAGACACTGAGGGCTGACTCTTTCCCAGCAGTCCTGTCTCAACCTATGTCCTGACAATTATCATATCCAGTTGACTGGAAGAACTCTCTCACATTCCTGTTTTCACAACCTTGGACTGGCTATGTTTTGGACTATTCTGTTTACTCCTTGCTGACTTGTATATCTGGACTTCTGACCCACTGTAACAACTTCTGGACCAGCTGGCAACCATCCTTTTGCTTCTTCCTTCATTGAATCATAGAATTGGAAGAGACTACAAGGGCCTCCATTCCAACCTTCATTTTGCTTAGACAATCTGTAATTGACCTGCACTGGACTAACTATCCAACAGTTCTTACACACCAACCATATGCTTGCTTGGTCACTTGCTGGCTCATGTTCAGGACATGTACATTGCAGCTTCCCCCAACTTGGTTCTTTTCAGATGTTTTGGGCTGGATTATGGAAGTTATAGTCCAAAATTTCTGAAGGTCATCAGGTTGGAGAGGTGTGCTCCATTGGAAGATTGTCAGTGACCATGTGAACCATGTTAATGGGTAATAAAACTCAGCTTTGACGTACCAATGTTGTTTTTGTTGTTAACTGCTCTCAAATTGAGTCTGTCTCATGGCAACTCTATGAATGAGACATCTCCAAGAGCCCTATCCTCCACTGCTCTGCTTAGGTCCTGCAGATGCAGGTCCTGTCTTCCCTGATTTACTTCAGCCATCTGGTATGCAGTCTTTCTCTCTTTCTACTGCCCTCCACCTTTCCTAGCATTATTGTCTTTTCTAATGAGTCATGCTTTCTCATGATATGGCCAAAGTACAACAAGCTCAATTTCATCATCTTGGCTTTCAGGAAGAGCTTGGGTTTGATCTGTTCAAACCATTCTCTATCTTTGCATTACAGTATTCCTCAGATGTTATTTTATAGGTTAATTAGAGTCTTTATTAAATTGGCCATGTTCCTTTAAAAAATATTTTCCTTAGTTAAATTTACTCACTTTTTTTGAAGCCCTTTTGGGAAGATCAAATCATATTGTCTGATCTCTTTTCTTCATTTTTCTCTCACTCCCTTTGCAAGGAGACCAATTCTAAATGAATGGATAGTTTTAAGGAAAAGGGCTGCAAGACTCTTGTATCTGTGTTATCTTATATTCAGTTCATTTTTGCTCTCTCACTATCACAATGGAAGTACTTCATTGTGTAATTTCCATGTCGCTCCTTTTGCTTTTTTGCAATTCTAATTCTACCTATTGTATTACAAAAGAATTGAAGAACTGAGATATTTGCATGAAGGACATTTTAAATTCTAATGTCAGGGGTCATTAATCATTTTTTGTTGTTATACCCACAAAATACCATTTTTATGTAATGGTGGGGAATGTGAAAAAGTTATCCATTTTGAAAATGCTGTTTGAGATTAATTTTTCACTTTTTTTTCAAATTGCAACCCTCATCCTAATAAATTAAAAAGAATCCCAAGTCAAAATAATTTGCATACATTAGAATTTTGGCAGCTGTTATCCATAATATCTGTCTGAAAGTGTTGATGTTGGAATTAACACTTTAAAAAAATGTTTTTCTTGTCTCTTTAAAGTTGAGATTTCCATAAAACCAGCTTTTTTTATATAGTTTCTGTTTTTATTAACACCGACGTCTCCAGGGAAAATGCTTTAAAGTATTTGAATATCTAAAACAAATTTTCAAAAGCTTGTTTTGCATTAGATGTGAAGGTTTCCCACCACCACTCTCATTTCAAGATAGAAACACATTTGTTTCCCAGCTAAATTATATGTTAATTAATTAATGGATGAAAGAGCAATGTTAATTCAAACTATTATTTACAATATATTTTTCTCAGTGATAATAACTTCTTATTTTGGAATAAGCTTTACAATTAATAGTGCAGGTTGCATTTTTCAAAACATATCCTTGGATATACTATACCCAAGACAGCTGGCTTCAAAATAGGAGCTTTTGGTGATGGGTGCATCTGTTGTTGTTGCTGTGTGACTTCAAGTTGTTTCTGACTTATGGTGACCCTAAGGTGAACCTTTCATGGCATTTTTGGGCAAAATCTTCAGAAGGGGTTTGCCACTGCCATCCTCTGAAGCTGACTCATTTCATGGCTGAGCGGGGATTTGAACCATGGACTCGAGAATCATAGTCCAGTGCTCAAAACACTATGGTTCCATCCTACAGAATGCTGGAATTTCTAATTTTGTGAGGACCAGCACTCTTTGACAGAAGGCAAACAACCTTGTAAAATTACAAATCACAGGAATCCATAGCTTTATAAAGTCAAAGGACAAAGTACAATGTCCAATTCAAAAAAAAAAAATGTGGGCAAACCCAAGCTGCTGTTTACATTCATGTGCAAAGGTGAAAAGTATTATGATGATACTTCAAGCTATCATGATCCCATTTCTTGTTGAAGATAAGAACAAACATGTGCCAATATTCAGCTTGTTTTCTGCTGCTCCAGAGAACAGGACCCAGAGCAATGAATGCAAGTTACAGGAAAAGAGATTCCACCTCAACATTAGGAGGAACTTCCTGATAGTAAGGGCTGTTCGACAGTGGATCACACTCCCATGGAGGGTGATGGAGTCTCCTTCCTTGGAGGTCTTTAAACAGAGGCTGGATGGCCATCTGTCGGGGATGCTTTGATTTGGATTTCCTGCATTGCAGAGGTTTGAACTGGATGGCCCTTCTAGTCTCTTCCAACTCTACGATTCTACGATTCTATGATTCATTACATTTCTAGTGTGAATGCAGACTCCATGTCCAAGCCACTGTTATCTAGTGAATAGTGTGAGAGCTTTCATGGTCTTACAGGGCAATGGGAACCGAGAGGATTTATTTATTTATTTATTTATTTAAAGAAGTGATATGACATAAAATCACTTTGGAGGTATGGTGTTTCAATGATGCATGCATCCTAAGAGTCTGGAAGCTGCACCAAAGCTGCACTCCAGTCCTTAGGACTGGAGCGTGGCTTTGGTGCAGCTTCTGGACTCTTAGGACACATGTATCATTTAGACAACATACCTCCAAAGTGACTCGAACCAGCTTTATTTTGGCCTGTCGGTATCAGGCCACAGTAAGAATTAAAACCTTAATTGCAATAAAACCAGAGGCTGAGAATGGAATAATAGAATAACATTGACTATGAAAGGTTTGAACCAAAGGACAAAAGAGAAGAAAAGAATGCATTGAAGAGAGTTCTGTAACTGAGGTATTACTACAGAAAATGCCAAGGCTCATGTATTTTCTATTTTATGTCATAGGAAAATAAAATGTACAATAGGAAATAAGACTGTACAGTTGGCAGTATTGCTCAATCCATGAATCCTTTTAATTATACCCTGCCTTTTTACCAAGACTGGGACAGAATATGGACTTTCATCACAAACAAGGTTATTTCTCAAAACAAATAGATGAAGTGAAGAGGAAGAAATGGAAAATTAAAATGACCACGGCTCTCTTTCAGTCTTTCTAATCTTATATTAATAGTATTTGACTAGCTGGTCCAATAACATGCTATTAATACATGATTATGAAAATTAAAAGATAAAAGCAGTCATTTTAATTTTCTGTTTATTCTTCTTTTTCTCATCTGTTTGTTTTAAGAAATAATCTTGCTCATAATGAAAGCCTACATTCCATCCCAATCTCAGTGAAAAGGTAGGGTATAATTAAAGTCTATTAATCACTCATATCAACTGATATTCAACTGGACAAATGAAAAGTTTGCACTGGTACACATGACAATACTAAAACAGAAAAGAGGACCATACAATTGTGTCAGGTGTCATATACAGTGCTGATTATATCAAAAATTTCCAGTAGATGGTTGTGCAGAAGGACACCCCATCTCACACATGCTTTCCAGTGCAATTTGACTACTGCCAAGAATGCAGAAGCAGCAGTTGGACTAACATTAAACAGAGCTACAGTCTAACATTTAATTTGGCCCTCAGCAGCTGTGACTGACAGCACAATCCATGACAAGAATTGCATCCAAAGTCATGGCATTTTCAAGCACTTCTACAGATGGAGCTATACTTGTGTCTCAAGATACTCCCTGTTTTTGAAGAGCCAAGATCTGCTGTTTTGTGCAAAATGCACATACTCAGGGCTAGTGAGCACTATGTGATGCTGGTTACTTTGTACTAGTAATGCACAATTAGGAAATTCTCTTTTAAGATGGAGATGACATCTGGGAGATGCAGCTTATCATGGAGTATTAAGTATTAACAAAGCTCTCCAGAAATGAACCCAGTGGTGTCTGATAACTCCCATATCAATGGAGTAGTGACTCCACTGTAGGTTTTTGGTCAAAGTTAAGGAAGCTATCCAAGGTGTCCTAACTTATTTCAGGGATTGGCTTTGGCAGCATGGATAGCTCCTTTAAAAACTGTAAACCTGGAAAAGATTACAGTGACCATTGGTATCCACTGGGATTTGGTTTCAGGAACCCAATGGGTCCCATGGATATTAAATATCCCCTGGATATTAAAATCTATGGATTACTCAAGTCCCATTAAATACAGTGGTGTAGTAAAATGGTATCTCTTATCTAAAATGGCAAAATCAAGGTTTGCTTTTTTGAGTGTGTGTGTTTTATTTCTTGAACCAAATTTAGTTCAGGAAATAACTTTTTCAAGCACTGATCTGCATGCTTACCTTTTTTGTAATGCATATGCTCCATGTTTCAGTCTAGACTTTAAACACACTATTCTAGGTGATGAACCCTAACCCACCCAAAAATGTTAGTACATATTCTTATACTTATTATTTTTATTTACTTATATCTTGCTTTTCTCCCAATATGGGTAATCAAGGCAGCATCTTGGAAGGTGTAGTCCCCCCAAAATTCCTAACTTTTCACAGTTCTGATACAGATGAATTATTTATGATCAACATGAAAAATCCACACCAATGTAATGTTTAAGTGCATAATCAAAATTAATGCTTCTTTCCACCTTTCATGTTCTTCACAACAATCATGCTTTTGAAATTCTTTGCTCTGATTTCTTAAGGCGCCAGGTTAAGCATGATATGTTCCTGATGCTGATTCTTAAGATGAAATATCTACTCCCAAAGATGGATCCCTTTATACACACATACACAAAGAAACAGACACAATGTCATAACAGAATCAGATATGTGGTGCAGTTTTATTGACTGACTAATTTACAACAATTTTATGTCACCAAATATATAATGTTCACTGGGCAGGTTACAATAAAAGTAGAAACAAATGCACATAAAGATGAAATAATAAGACCATAAAATCAAAGCACAGCACAAATCCACCAACAGAAGGTAAAATCAGTACAGCAGAACTCACAATAGCACCAACATTTCAGTTTTTGAAATGCCAAAAAGATCCCATGAGTGCTCTTGCAGCTGTATATGAATGATAAAAGTATATCAGTAAGGCTGACCACACAAGTCTTTTTATGGATCACTTCCATTATAATTAAAACCATGGGAATGGGGGTTTTAAAACAGGTTCTAAAGCAAGTTAATATTATAGATCTGATTTTCACAGGGAGCAATGACCTCAAATTCTGTTTCAGTATTGTACACAGACACTAAGAAATCCTCTCCTATGTTGTCTTTTAATTTCCTCCTGTTTTCTTTTTAATATTTTATTTTCATTGTGTAAACATTGCTACAGAACTAGAACATGCTTTTAATTTGTCTTCCAGATCAGTTGCAAGGATCTGGATCATGACATGTAAACCACAACAGCACTGGATCACATTGTAAGGCCTTAATTATCATGTTCAAAGCAATGCGTAACCCAACTAAAATGCAGGTTTTGAACGTGTTTTTAAAGTTGTATGAAAGAGGGGGAAATTGCACATTTTTACCATCTTTAGAGATGGAAATGATTTGAATAGCTCTTATGCAAATGGTACAGGCAGAATAACAA
Source organism: Sceloporus undulatus (assembly GCF_019175285.1). NCBI lineage: Eukaryota > Metazoa > Chordata > Lepidosauria > Squamata > Phrynosomatidae > Sceloporus > Sceloporus undulatus. The sequence goes on along the minus strand of NC_056523.1, from coordinate 27,284,094 downwards.
TGTGCAAAGCATTCAGTAAACTTAGCTATGCTTGCACATTCCAGCTTTGATTGTTCTTCAGAACACATGATTTAGTGACAGACATTGCTCACTCTGGTTACAAATGGAAATGCTGAAAAGATAACCAAAAGGAAAACGTTGTATGTTTTTGCTCCCTTCCACAATATGTCTACCTTTAACAACAATACCCATATCAATCAGTTGTGTAGGCACCAAATGTCTAGCACTAGTTCCCAAAGAATTGATCAGGCTCAACAGCTGAGGATTCCATAGAGCCAAGGACAGCAGGCAGTGTCCTTGGAGACTGTTAGTACAGTGCACCCTTCTCTTATGCAGGGATCTGTTCTGGACCCCCTTCCCCCAGGTAAGGGAAAAACACGTAAAGTCAAGCCCCATTAGAAATCATGGGGCTCATGCCTGCGGCACACCCCTTTATCTCTTCTTGACATGCTGAGGCTTCTTTCAGTGCAGGCTTCCAGCATATGCTGGAAGCTGTGTAAGCCACACCCACGTATAACATGGGTGCAACGTACTAGCAATTGCCCTCTAGGGAACCAGAGGTACAGTGCAGACCTACAGACCTTGTGCTAAGGGAAGGCAAAGAGGTCATATTACTCCAACCACCAAGACCAAAAGCTGCATCTCTGTCAGAAAAATATTTTTTAAAATTGTCTCAAAATGTGCCTAAGAACCCTCTGGGGGTGTGCAGGTATTCATACCATGTTTTTACTCCCCTGTGCCATTTTAGGGCCAGGAGAGGTCTGTTCCAAATTGTTTTCTGTCTGTTTTCCCCACCTGGCCTAAAGTAGACCAGAGGATCATAAACGTGGCAAAAATGCCCTCATATCTATCAGAGGGCATTTGATGGCATTTCTGAGGCACAATTGAACCACAAAAATAGCCTGGGGGCCACATACAGTCCATCCCTGCACATTACCTCATCAATCTAGATTCCTTGGTTTACTGCATTTTCTTACCATTAGCTTTCTTTTATTTTCAAGACTGAGGCTTGAAGTGGAGCCACTCCCTATGAATGTGATCTAAAGTTAAAGGAATAGAGTTAAGGAGGCCAGTAGGTCCTGGCAAATTCCCTGGTGTCATCCCTGGAATCATGCATGCCACAAGGATGGACTGAAAGGGAGATGGTTTTAAATACATTGTTTGGATCCCAGTGTGAATCAGGCATCAAAATAATTCATTTGGGCTAACTCTATTCTCAGTCAAGTGCTGCAGTGGGGACAGGTTTACAATCTCTAAGAGGAAGTATTGCATATTGCTCAATTCAGCTTTTTGCAGAGGAATGAAAAAAATGGCAATTAATTTCTTTCCAAGGAAGATAAGTATTAGACTAGAGATACTGTAATAATATTACTTTGTGTAGCAGAATTTCAAAGTTAATTTAGTTATAAAGCATATGCCTTTATTTCTAATATTCTTCATATGGTTGAGGTAAGATGATTAAATTGCAGATTCTGCTGTAAATTAGCTTTGACAGATGCAGGTTATCAGCTCGAAGTCAAAGCACATGGAGAACCTCTTTTAGAAGACCTCTGTAGCTTGACGTATTAGCTATCTTCACATATCTTTATGATGCATTCATTTTTTCATGGTGATTGTGGCATGCCATCTCAGGATGCCAGATCAAAACGTGAAAAATATATTAAGGCCAGAAATGGTGGGTTGTCTCTGGCAGCCTATGAAGTTTTAATCATTCTGGAATAATATTGTCTTTTAAAATGGACATCTAGTAATCTGAGCATCATTCATTAATTCCACAAGTTAAAAGCTGAGGCTGCAAATTCAGCTAGATGAAGGACACTATTATGCAAGTTTAGCTATATCTTTTGACTGCATCCTCCAATAACCATGAATACTTAAGGCCTTCTTTTGTTATATAGTTGTTTTTATTGTGCTACGTCTGTCCATAAGCAGCCTGCTTAGTTCTCACAAACATGAGGGACCAGTAAATCCATAATTTAATTCCAAATATAGTATTTTAATTCCTAAGGAATTCAAACAACTTTGGGTGTCATGTTATATAGAGCTTGCTTCCATTTGTGATACATGAATGTGGCTTAAGTTTCAGTTTTATGCATATTTACAGAGGGTTTTCCTTTTCAGTTCAGTGGGATTTAATATATGAATAAATGAAAATAGGATCAGTCCAGTAGTTGCAAAATTTTACTACTTGGTTTTTTGTGGGGTTTTTGGGCTATGTGGCCATATTATAGAAATGGTTTACAAACCAACCAAGAAAATCCAGCAAATGCTGTGCTCAGTGAAGGACAGGAGAGACCTTCTCACTGCTGCAGAATTTTACCGCATACCATGCAGCTGCGGACAAGTTTACATAGGGACCACCAAACACAGTGTTCAAACACGAATCAAGGAACATGAGAGACACTGCAAACTGGGTCAGCCAGAAAAATCAGCAGTAGCAGAACATGTTATAAACCATCCTGGGCATTAAATGCTATTTGAAACACTGAAATTCTGGACCATGGCAACAACTATCAGGTCAGAATGCACAGGGAAGCCATTGAAATCCACAAACACCAAGACAACTTCAACAGGAAAGAAGAAACCCTTAAAGTTAGCAATGTTTGGCTACCAGTACTGAAAAACACTAAAATAAAGACCCAGCAAACTGCAAATTAAAAAAACAAAACACCCAGGGTCGGAGGTTCTCCCATGGACAATGATCACTAAGTAAATGGACACTAATTCTCTTTGCATATCCTCTCACCCTGAGGCCTTGCACTTCAACAACAGAACAATACACAGATTAACATGGAAATCACTCCTCTCTACACAGGAGCACACACTATATGTAGTCCCCACTCTGTTCCATGCCAGCATTCTCTGAAGATGCCAGCCACAGATGCTAGTGAAACGTCAGGAATAAACTCTTCTAGAACATTGCCATATAGCCCAAAAAACCCACAAAAAACTATGGATGCTGGCCATGAAAGCCTTCGACTTCACATTTTACTACTTGGCTCAGGCTTCAAATAATTATGGCCTGAGACCTATAGCATTCTAGAGACATAATCTGAATAAGTTTATGAAGCCCTGATCATCAAATTCTGTAGTTTGAAATCTTTGCAGACATTGTTTAAGCATCACATCATCATCATCATGACCATCATTTTACTAATAGAAAAATCTACATTAATAGACATTTCCTCAAGCCTCACCATATCTTGTGACAATGACTCCTACTGCATATTCTTGACATTCAGAGAATCCCAACAGATTTTATTCTTCTTTAGTAAGATTTATGCTTCTAGGTACTTAATAATTTGACCATTAATAATGCTTCTCACCATTTTATCCAGAGCAGATGGAAAGCTAACTGCCTTTAATTCCCCTGTATCCTTTTACTGTTTAATGAAACACTGGCCACTTTTTAGTCATCAGGATGTGAGAGCCCTCCTCTCCCTAGACTTACATGATGCTTTTCTTCAATGTGGCTTCCTGGGGTCTTTTCATAGCTTTGGAAGATTGACAACGGGAAGTATACCATGACTCTAACCATGTTGTGGTTGATAAGATTATGTGAATGGTCAAGGAGACTGGAAGCCAGTTCCAACAAAGGCATTTAGTACATATGGCATGTTTTGCAGGACAAAGAAAAGACAGAGAAGTGTGAGGAGGAGAAAGAAGATTAGTTTAGAGACTGCACCAACTGGACTATCTGCTCTTCCCACTCCTCCATCTGCCACCAACTGCCATGTGAACAAGATTCCAGGAGTGTGAGGCAGGCAGACAGATAATGCTACCAGTAGAGCCTCAAATGTGGATGTCATCTCCTCCTACATAAGGGGTGGGGAACCTAAAGCTCTCCAGGTTCTGATGAACTATTATTCCCATTGTGCCTCACCACCAGCCAAGCTGAAGGAAGTTGTAGCCAGGCTCATCAGGGCTTGGTTGTAGCTCCTCCCCTTATGGTGATGCTACATGTATAAATTGTCAGAATCTGAAGGACCATAGGTTCCCCACCCGTCTTACAGTGGGTCATGCAGAGGATCCGTTCCGGATCCCCCTGTGTAAGGGGAATTCTGTGTATGCTTGAGCTCCATTCAAAAGAATGGGGCTCTTGCCCGTGGTGTGGCACGGTGCAGGCGCCACAGGTGCACACACCATTATCCCTTCCGGGGGGTGCCAAATCTTCTCCTGGCATGGCTTTCAGCGTATGCTGAAAGCTGCATAAGTTGCGCCCACATATAACGTGGGTGCACTGTACTCCCAACTGTCCTATGAGAAGAATCCTGAAGCTATGGGCTACAATTCTACATCAGCTACTTAGTCAAGGGAAGTAGTACTCCCATTCTATTCTACTTTGATCATACAACATATGAAACATTGTGTCCGCTTCTGGGCACCACAGTTCAAGAAGGACATTGACAAGCTGGAGTGTATTCAGAGAAGAGTGACCAAGATGAGCCAAGTTCTAGAAACCAAGCCTTATGAGGAATGACTTTGGGAGATGGATATTTTTAGATTGGCAAAGAGAGATGATATGATAGTTATCATTAAATATCTGAAGGGATGTTGTGTATAAGATGGAGCCAGCTTGCTTTCTATGGCATCAAAAACTAGGGTAAGAACCAATGGATTCAAGCAACAAGAAAAGAGATTCTAATTAAACATAAGAATTTTTTTAACTGTAAGAGCTTTTAAGCAATGGAAAGGACTGCCTTGGAGGGGGTTTACTCTCCATCTCTGGAGGTCTTTAAACTTGGATGCTTGGATGGGCATCTGTTGAGGGTGTCTTGATTGTGTTTTCCTGCATGGCAGGAGATTGGACATGATGGCTCTTTTGGTTCTTCCAACTCTATGGTTCTGTGATTCTATTATTCTAAGTATACTTCAATCCTGATAGTCTGTTGCATCATACAGTTGTATCATACAGATAGTCTGTGGGCTGAATAATATTTTCTCAGTTGAGTCATTTTTCATTGATGGATAAAAGACTAGAACATTATTTGCTTTTGATTATAGTTACACCCAAATATTTTTTGTGACAAGATCAAGTATTTGACTCTGTTGCTACTATGCCTCTGTATTCTTGCATTAGTATGTTTTTCTTAGAGAAAAGAAATCATGGAATCTTATTCTTCTGATTGTTGTTAGATGTGTTTATAAACTGTCTCTTAGCTCACTGAAAGTTCAAGGAGCCCTGGTGGCGCAGTGGTTAAATGCCTGTACTGCAGCCATGCACTCAAAACCACAAGGTT
>NC_056523.1:27242780-27273854 GCF_019175285.1 Sceloporus undulatus | reverse complement strand
GGACAGCAACCCGGCCCCCGGCTCAAAAAGGTTGCCTACCCCTGTGAAAGTGCAAAGGCAGTTCTAGTGCAGAACATAAAGAAAACAAAAATAAAGACACAGAAGAAATGCACAAATTCAATCTAGACAATGAAGAAATTGAAATAGTTAAAGAATTTCCATATCTAGGATCAAACCTTGACCAGAATGGAAACTGCAGTCTAGAAATAAGACTAGGAATGGGAAAGGAAGCTATGAAAGAACTGGAAAAGATATTGAAGAGCAAAGACATACAACTGAGCACTAAAGTCAGAATCATTCAGGCCATTGTATTTCCAATTATCATGTACAGATATGAGAGCTGGATAGTAAAGGAAGCAGACAGAAAGAAAATAAACTCATTTGAAATGTGATGCTGGAGAAGAGTACTTAGGATACCATGGACAGCCAAGAAGACAAACAAACAGGTTCTTGAACAGATCAGATCAGGGCTCTCCTTGGAAGCTAAGATGATCAAGCTGAGACTATCATACTTTGGCGACATAATGAGAAGGCATGGATCACTAGAAAAAACAATAATGCTAGGAAAGGTAGAGAGTAGACGAAAGAGAGGAAGACCACAAACCAGATGGATAGACTCCATCAGGGGGGTTATGGGCAGGGGCTTACAGGATCTGGGCAAGAATGTAGGGGAGGATAGGGATTCTTGTAGATGTTTCATTCACTGGGTTGCCATGAGTCGGAACCAACTCGAGGGCAGCTAACAACAACAACAATATTGATTTAACACATTTAGGACTTTGCTGATTGCATTTGCACACTGTTCTGAAAGGTGCCAAGAACTCACTTAATGGCATTTCAGAATTGGACCTGAAATCTTCTCTGGAGCCTTCACTTAATAGGAGTATGCATTTGTACAACCTGGACAACCTTGGTCTTTCCACTGCATGCTAAATGATGGATTCTTAGCCAGCAGTCAAGGGATGCTCAACCCACAAGCAGCCATGCCAGATTTTGCTGATAGGGGGTCTAAAATGGATAGTCTAAAAGATCAGAAATTTCTCCATTCTAGCAGGCAAGAGAGACAAAGCTTGAGACAGTGATTGGACAGAGGCCAGAAAGAATACAGGGGGCTCAGTCAAAGATGAGAGGATGGAGATCACAGTAAAACCAGGCATGCCAGATTGTCAGACCTCAGACAAGCCTGGAACAAAGCTCACAAGCAAGGTGAGAAAAACACTGAGCAGATGAACAGAGCTGGGAAAAAGAATGCGGCCAGGCCAGATGTAGCCAGACTCCAAAACTCTACAACTCTACTCATGTCACACCTGAGATGCAATTCAATACAACAATCTTTTTACATAGTTAAGGGCCAGCAAATATAAGCTGTTGGCCACATCTTTTGAACCACGATGCAGTATAATAACTCCTAAAATGGGGCAGAAGGGTCCCAATTCTAACTAGAACAGAGTACATCTGTTTTATTAGCATAAGCACAGCCCCTAACAGCCATGTATAATATTTGAATAAAATTTTATATTGAAGGAGTAAGCTTGTTTTATACTGCTCTAGTAACTAGGAAATGGAACAATGGGTTCAAACTACAGGAAAAATATTCTATCACCTCAACATAGAGTTAAATTGCACTAAAGTGAATTAGGCTTAACTCCTTGCAGATTAAAGCTCCAACTACCACTCTATAAACCTCAAACTGTGAATAAGTCTCATGAAATCAGTGGGATGTCCTTCAAAAACAGACTTCTATTTCACTGTATTGTATAAAACTTCAAAAGGCTGGGGGTCATTGATATATAAGCATTTAGAAGTGAGAAGGAGGAAATGAAGATTTGATTCTTAATAAGAATGATTTCACCATGGTAATATGTTAATCCAGGTAGTAAACTATCAAAGCTTGTATGGCATGATGATCTGAGGATAGTGCTGTCCAACATGGGCCATCACACAGGATTATTCACATCCCCTAACCACTTCCACTTTGACATAACCAATACAAACTGTAAGAATGTATGATATAGCAGAGACCAAAAAAGGGAACTTTTATGAAAAACAACAATTTCAAACAAAATAAATGATTTTTAAAAGTTTCTGAAGCATTCACAATGGAGACTCTATCCGCAATGCAGAAATAACTCAGTTTGATATCACTTTAACTATCATGATTCCATACCACTATATGGAATCCTGGGAATTGTAATCTTATGACACCAGAGCTCTCTGACAGATGAGGCTAAATGTCACACAGAACTACAGTTCATAGAATTCCATAGCACTGGGCCATGGCAGTTAAAATGGTGTCAAGATGGATGTGGCCTATATCTCTGTGTGGATTTGCACATTGTTCTGATTTTGTTCTGTTATATGTAGATTGGTCCTCCCTTCTTGTGTTACATGGCCTTCACCAGAAAATTCTTATTCTTTACTTGAAGCTCATCTAACAATCTATTTATCAAGGGCTTTTCACTTGAAATTCTAAGCTGTTGGGAAGCCCTGTGAATAATTGATATCCCTTTATTACTCATTGTTGGCTCTCCTTGCATAAAGAAAAGCATTTATCTTTTATAGTTTACTCCCTTGTGTACCAAGATGGAGCTGGCTGTGGGCATGTAAAAATTAACAGCCAGAGGGACTTCCATTTCTAAGTAGTTTTCTTCAAGTAGGTTGATAGGTCTGCATTGTTAATTAAACAAAACACTAAAACTGTTGTCATCATGACATACCTACTGGGCCAAATCTCTCCTTAATAGACCAGAATGCTATAACCAAGGATTAGTCATCTTATTTTCCTTTAAAAGCAAAATTCCCACTCTTCCTCTTGCCTTGCGAATGCTGTGTTCTCATACTGAGACATTCTCTGGCAATGCCTTCTCCTTTCTCTATTTAAAGGAAGATATGGAGAGCTTTCACAAAGGGGGACTGATACATATTCAAGACTCACCTGCTGTACAAGATTTGTTCAAGATGGAATGTAAAAATAGGTCATTCTGAGCTTTCCATTTGTCAAGTAATTTAAATGACTAGAACAAACAGCACTTGCACAAAGGACCAATTTAAGTGGCACCATATAAAGGCAGATGTAGCCATGCAGCCACAGAGGGCCAAGGAACCTGTCTGGATGGTCTTGAAACCATGCCCTCTGAGGAGCAACTTAGGGAGATGGGTATGTTTAGCTGGGAGAAGGGAAGGTTAAGAAGAGATATGATAGCTGTGGTTAAATATTTGAAGGGATGTCATACTGAAGATGGAGCAGGCTTGTTTTCTGCAGAGAATAGGATCTGGAGCAATGGATTCAAAGTACAGGAAAATAGATTTCATCTCAACATTAGGAAGAACTTCCTGATAGTAAGAACTGTTCAACAATGGAACACTCTGCCTTGGAGGATGGTGGAATCTCCTTCTTTGGAGGTTTTTAAAGAGAGGCTGGATGGCCAACTGTCATGAATGCTTTGCTTGTGTATTCCTGTAAGGCAGGGGGTTGAACTGGATGGCCCTTGGGGATTTCTTTCAACTCTATGATTCTATGGTTCTATGGTTCACGTGCAGCTTCACAGCTCAGTTCTGGACATGTATATTGGGAAACAAATCACATTAGTCTGAACTGCCTTCCTGTTTAAGGGGACCCAGTAATATAGATCAGTGCTTCAAAGAACTCATGTCCTTGAGCTGGACCACTAAGTTCAATAATATAGGCCTCAACAGCATGTGATGGAAGTTTCAAGTGTGATATTAGGGAGTGAACCAGTATCACCGCCCAACTTTTCTGACTGGTTCATTCTTTATCTGTATCAGCAGATCATTGTCATCGTAGCCAAAAGGAGGAAGGAACTTTGTGGCACCTTTACGGCTGGCTATTTTATTTATTTATTTTTTAGTATGAGGTTTTGGGGACTTTCTTCAGCTGTGTCTGAAGTTGTGGTTTGGAAGTTGTGGTTATGGAAAAAAAACTGGTTAATCTTAAAGGTGCCACAAAACGCCAATATTTTTAAAATAATGGAACAGATTAACACAATGTATGAAAACTGCATTGATAGTGAAACTATTTAAGTTGATTCAAAGGTATGGACAAGTTTGTTACACTTTGATCAAACTCAGGATTTTCCTTTCTGTGTGTGTTTGTGTGTGTGTGTATATAAAGTGTGTCTGAAAATCATCTTTACAATTTGAATTCTATAGAGAAATGAAACTGTAAAAATAGGTTTCAGACACCCTGTGTATATGTGAACATCCTGTAGTAAAAACATATCTGAAATAATAATAAATCGAGAACAGTTCTGTGTTGAGTCTGTGTGGGATTGTTTCCAGCCATACTGTTTCATTCTCTCTCCTCTTTCCCCAATTTTCCTTCTCTTCTTCCCTCCAACAGTCAGTCAGCATCCTTTGGCCCCTGGGACTATTTAGTCATCACTCTATTCTGAGATCTTTCGTTGGCACTGGACCCCTGCAAGGGGGATGAGGGTGAAGGAGATAGATCTGCTCTGGATGTAATCCGGAGGACATTGGCGGGGTACAGATCGCCAGAAAGAGGCACATCCCCGGCACCTCTGTTTGCTCTGCAGGACCGCTGCAGCAACCAAATTGCGCAGCACTCCTGTGCAGCAAAAAAGGAGCACCAGGAAACGGCTCCTTTTTGCGGCACACATCCGCCCCCCAAAGCACAAGTAAGCATCGCATCTGGTGGGTACGCTGTAGCTGCAGTGCCCTCGTCACATGCGAGGGTTGCTGGCTGAGTGGGCACTCTGCCCACCAGGCAGCCCTCGCATGTGATGAGGGCACCTCAAAAGCCCATCTGGATCTGGCCAAAGTGTCCATAAACTGACTAACCTAGACATCCATGTCAGCATGTGACGATTGGATACACTCACTAATTAACATGAATATCTGACACCACCCTGTACTGTAGAACATTAGTGAGCTAAAAGTCTTGTTTGAAGTATCTCTTATGCTGGGTAAAACAATTCAATCTCATATGCATAATGATTTCCTTGTCCAATGTGGTTAATGCATAGTCCATTGTTTATTGATCCTAAAAGCATTTTGCTTGTGGTGCATAGCAAAGAAATCTCTGTTGTTCTGTGGAAAGAACAAAGCACCATTTTATGTTCCCAAAGTGCAGTGTCACACTGCTCTCCTTCTCCTTCCTCTGATGGACTCATAAGTAGCCTCATAATGGTTTCAGCAGCAGGGAAGTCTGTCTAATCAGGGAGAGGAAATGGAAGGAGATAAACATCAATGCAAAAAATAGGGAGGTGGGAGGAAGAAGAATCTATTGCTTTGTTTCATGGGATGCATCTCCTTCTACCATTGAAAATGTGTATATGCAGGATGATGAAGAGAGTTTTTGTCTGGTGCGTTATATGTTAAGCAGCAATTACGTATAATGAAAGTGGTTGATGGAAAAGTTATGATGGATGTCTGCGTTGTCACTAGCTCTGATGCACTACTGTAGTAGCCTGAAATGAAGTGGATGGGGAACAGTTAAGACAGTTAATTGAGGGAAGGGTGATGGACACCGATGCTTCCGTGGACTGAAATGTATCATTTCTCTGACTAGTTGTGATTGTCTCTTCAGTGACAATAAGGACATGGGGTAGAGTACTTGTAGAAGACTGTTATTGCTAATGGCACACTGGGGGGTTCCAACAAGCTCTAGAAGATATTGATTTTCAGTATCTAGCAGAGTGATGACTACCTTTATTCTCCAGAAAGTAGTGCAGAGTATCTAAAAGGTGTCTTTGATCATGTAAACTGATCATTTAATACAATGAGCTTGCCACATCGAAGGGCTAGCTATCAGTACATTCAAGAACCTGCAGGTTGCCACATCCCATTTTATTCAATGATAGTGTGTACACATTGGATGCATTGGTGCAGCCACATGCATGTTGCCACCATCAAATCAAATGGAGCATAACTGTCTATGTTTTTTCCCATCGACAAGGGAGAGGGTGGAACTGAACCCTCATGGATAGGAAGGGACCATTGTATACGCTCCATCACATAGTTTACAGGTGGGCAACTGTGTGAGGGGCATGGACCAATTTCCCTATCAGCTATTTAGGGTTGGTTGGCAGGTACTGACCTTTAGATCTTTAAAGTCCTACTTGGTTTGGCAGCAATAACATACCCTTACATGAAGCTAACCAATTACTAGTGTCTTTTTATAGAAGTTTTTTGAATAACCCTTCTTTCATCACCAGAGATGAGGTAGAGGGTGATAAGAGAGAGGACTTTTTCAGGGTGTGGGCACTAACTTTGGAAAGTCCTCTTTGCTCTCCAGAGTTTAATGCAAGGATTTAAATTTATGTTTACTTCCTCCTTGCATGTGAGCAAGATATAACAAAAGGTTTCACCTCAGTGGGTGAGATTGCAAGAGATTTTGCAAATTTTCAATTATTTTTTTTTTAATATCTCAGGATGGGGGAGGCATTTCATGAAGAACATGGAATTAAATTTAAATTATAATTTAAATTAATATTTAAACTGTTTTAAATGTTAATTCATTCAGAGTTTTTATACCCCACTTTTCTTCCAGGGAGGCTTGCAAATTGTTAATTAGACAGTTCCCTGCCCTCAAGTTTACAATCTTAAAAAAAAGATATGACTCAAAAGGAGAAGGGAATGGCAGTGGGGAAGGGGATCAAGTCCAGTAGTTTTTCTCTCCCTCTGAGGCCATGGCCATGGCAGATGAATGGAGGGAGGGCCCTTCTATTTATTAGCTAGGTATGGCAGAGCTTTGCCTGCCCCTTCTCTCCCTCTGTGGCCAGGATGATGACAGTTGGAATTGTTCGAACTGTTTTAAAACTGTCTCTATTTTAGGTATTAATTGGTTTAATATGTTTTCAGCCTTCCGTATATACTAATGTATAAGTTGACCTCATGTATAAGTCAAGGTGGGGTTTGGGGGCCAACATTATGGATTTTAATATGACCCATGGATAAGTCGAGGGTGCAGTCACTGTCCCTCTGCTCCACTTGCATCTTGGTGCTCCTTTGAGTGGATGCTGCCCCTGAGCCATCCCTGCTGCTCTGCTTGCCTTTTGGTGCTCTGTGAGGGTGAACTCCAAAGAGCCATCTCTCCTGCCATCCCCAGTGCTCCCTCTCTCCCATACTTCTCCCTTGGGGCTCTCTCACTCAAAAGTTTCTCAGATTTGTTTGTTCCTTTGTATATTTTGGAGAGGAAAGAATTAAAGAGAGGCTCCTTTCCCTCCTCACTTTCAGTTTGGACTCCAGCGAGTGTTAGGTTTCTGCCCCTAACTGAGAAGCTGTGCCAAAGCTGTGCTGCATTCCTTAGGATTGGAGCATGGCTTTGGCGTGGCTTCTGCCCTCTTAGGACACATGCATCATTTAAACAGCATTCCTCCAAAGTGACCCGAAGCAGCTTTATTTTGGCCTGTCTGTTCAGGCCCAATATGTATACATTCTCCCTGGACAAGCAGGAGCCAACATTAAACTCACTGGATCTGGATCAGCTTGGATAGCATCCAAGTCAGAATGGATCAAAGTGATCTGATCTGTGAAGTGCTGAGCAAATTGTTCACAGTGAATTCTCTGAATACACTATGCTGCCAACTGTTGGTGTGCAATTTCAAGGCCTTTCAAATAATGCCACCACCCCCACCCCTAAACACATGAGTTTTCTTTTGATACATTTTCTAATAAACGACTGTCCTCTATAAACTGAAATACATGGCTTCCAAACCAATTGTTTCTTCCCACTAGAGTGGGTGCACTTAATCAATGGGAACATGGTGAGTGAATATTTATATAAGTTACATTGATTCAATGGGACTACTCTAGTCAGGACTGATTATTTTATTTAAGCTATAGTCTCTCAATGATGTAGAGGCATCAAAAGAGTTGAAAACTCAATTGCCACTTTGAATAAAGTGCTTCCTAAAATAACTTGTTACTAGAATATAACATACTGAAAGAATTCAAAGATTAGTCATGCCTGCCCTAATACACACACATACAAATCCAAATTTCTACCCATTTACAAATTCAGCCCTCAGTGGACTTCCTCATTTTCACCACAGGGAATGGAAGCTGGTAAGGAATGCTCTTTCATCAGTGACTTAAGATGACTGGAGTTTTATTGTCTTAGCATATATTTGGACTTTATCAAAATACCTGTTTTATATAAAGGAACCCAGCCCTGCTGCTTTTCTGTCCATTAAACACAAACAGCATATGAACAATGGCTCTGCATAACTCAGCTAAATCACAATATTCTCATAATCACGCCGTGAGCATCTTTTGTGTCCCAGACATTAATGGCTTGTTCTTTTTGGCATTCCGTTAAAAGCCGTTATCAGTGTGAAATCCTGTGGTCCTCTTTTCACATTGTCATCACATTCATTATCTTGTGTTTAGATTTTGGAAACTGAATTGAGCAATGCCTTTTCATTACCAGCCATAATAACAGAGCGGGGGGCAAATGGTCACGTTCCCAGCTCTTGTTTATCAATTAAGGCTTTTATTACAGAATGTCAGCAATCATATATGCAAAGTGGAATCCTAATTCCATTCAGTCCTTTTATTTATTTTTTTTCCCCAGGACACTCTTTTGCTAGCTTTGTAACAGTGCCATTGAGCTGCTTGCAGACTGGAGGACAGTTTGTTAAACCATGATAATCCCCTTGTTTTAATGTGATATTAATGAAGGTATGACACAAGATGCTAGTAACAATGCTCCAAAAACATAATCTGATATCCTTAATTAAACAGGATGTAAATGTTTCATCAGCAACCTCTGTCTGGGTCTCTTTGGAATACCTGTAGATGAATATCATAGGAAGCTTCAATCTCTCCATCTCTCACTCTTTCCAACTGATCATAAAATCACAGAACCACAGAATCATAGGGTTGGAAGGGATCCCAAGGGCCCTCTCATCCAACTCCTTGCCAGTTTGGGTCGGTGGGGTGTTGTTGTTTGCTCTTTTGTTCTTTACATCTGCTTTTTTCAAAGCTGCCATAATTCAGAACTGTTGTTCAATGCACAGTCCATTTTATAAATGGCCAGAGCCAATCTCCTTCCCAGTTCATCAGAGATCACTCTTTCCACATCTTCTTCAGAAGGGTGTTCTTCTTCTGCAAGCACAGCATATCTGACAGCTTAGCAGTTTGGTCACTCTGATCTCCCCTCTCCTACCTCCATCTTTCTTTTATGAAAGAGAGAGAGAGAGAGAGAGAGTCAGAGCAGCTGGCAAACCTAGTGAAATACTTGATTATCCAGTTGGCACATTTATGAAAGAGGAACTAGCTGGATTATTTCAGTATCGGCGCATGACTTTGAACTCAAAGCTTTCTTTCTACCCCCTACTGTCAGCTTTGTTGAATAAATACAACACACATTCACACCCTCAAACCCTCCAGTCAGCCTTCAGAAGATTAGGCTTCATTCCTTTTGTGCATGGCATAAATGACCATAAAGAAGAGTGTGCATTTGTTGGAGTTTTCAGCCAAGTTTGAATTACATTATATAGCTTAGCTTGTAGCATTAGTGTTGCAAAACACTGCCCAGTAAAGCATTTCCTCTACACCCTCTTCTCTCATAGAGCAGTGGAGTTTCAGGCAGTAGAAGGGTTTCCTGGAAGCCTTTCTCCTAAACATGCTGTCTCTCTGGAATTTTTATTTTCTCCACAATCACAAGTGGCAATGCATGGTCCTCAATATGTCCATGTGTCTAAGCAGCCTGAACATGTGACGACAGAAATTTTCATATGTGTATATGATGAATTAAAAGACTCCTCTCTCTCTCTCTCTCTCTCCCCCCCCCCCCCCCTATTCTGCTGAGCTCCTTCTCTACTTGAAATCTTCCATCAGTTAGTCAGAGTGTAGGCAATTTATGTATACAGTATATTTTCTTAATCTACATTTCAAAATAACTACTAAAATTTTAGGTATGAAACTTGCATAGTGTCTGTTTATCTTACTTTGCTGAAAATACTCTCGGAGGGGCCAAAGAGATCCAGCACATTCCTTAATGAGCTCTGCTAAAGCAGACTGACTCTTAATTGACTCTTAATTGGATCCAAGAGTTACCACTCATTTCTCTTTCAAAATTCTATTCCTATCTCTCTCCCTGACCTGCAGTCCACTTTGCCCTTGCAATAGATCTGTGTTATGATGCTAGAATACTTCGAAAGAGGCTGGTCTACTGAGTGTAAACACCATCAATATTCACTCAGAACAAGAGCACTCTCTGGGTTCCTAAGAGATAGCACTGCAATGTGATGGTGTTTTGATGGGGAGAGAAAACAGGCTCAGGCAACATATCCCTTCCTACAACTTTAAAAGAACAATGCTGCCCAAAGGAGCAGAGAGCACTGGGGAACCTATTGTAGATTGAGACTAGGCAGGGAATCGGTACAAGTAGCTCTTTTCCAATAATGTCAATAGCACCTACCACTACTGTTATATAAAGCTGCCTGGGTTAGACCATTGCTCCACTGTCTACTCTGACTGGTAGCGGTTTCTAAAGGTCTTAGACTGGAGTCTTTCCCTACCTTGCAAACTGATATCCTTTCACTGGAGATGTCAGGGAACATGTACTTTACTAGTTGCAGTTCCTGTCCAAACAACTGCCCAGTCAGAGCTCTCTATAGCAGTTTCATTAAGTTGGATATGTGGCAGTACTAGATTCAGATGTAAAAGCTTTCTTTGCTGATTCCATGAACAAATAACTCATTGGGGAAAAACCTGACAAGCCTATAAAATACTATCCAGCTAGCAACACTACATGCCTTAATATTATTCACCACTTTATCAAGCCCCAGCATGGTGTTCATGTTTTTTCTACATGATACCATATGAATAGAGTTCCAAATAATTCAGCAATGTTTCATTGCTTGAAAAATATCCCACTTGCCTCTTACTATCTCATTTTCTCTGCTTTGCTCTAAAAAAAAGTTTTGTTATTTGTGAGCCTGAAGCAATCCATGGAAAGTTGGTCCTTCCTGAATCCAATTGTAGTCCTACATTTTGTATGGCCTTTTCATTTTGTACTCAAGTGCAGATAAATGTGTTTCAGATTGGAAAAGACCATGAAAAGGCAGGTTTACAGTTGAACATTAAGAACAAAGAAATAATGACTTTAAACATGTGGTTTACATAATTTTAAAGTAGATCATAGAGACAATGAAATAGTTCAAGATTTTAAATACCTTTCCTCAGTCATTAATCAGAATGGAACCTGCAGGGGCTGTACAGATGGGCAACATCCAGATGCCCCTTTAGTGGCTGGATCGGTGCCCCAGCAACCGCATGCCATGGCACCGATCTGGCCTCCAGAGAGTGCAAAAAGGAGCCACAAAAAGTGGGTCCTTTTGCTCCCTCTAAAGGATGTCATAGCCGTGGCAGAGAGACTTTGTGATTCCCTTTCGGCACTGTATCATCTACATGCAGCGCCAAGGTCACACCATGATGCCACACACCGTCTAGAAGAGCAGACAGTGTCATGACATGATGGGGGTAGAGTCATGGTATCCAGTGTGTGGATGCTGCACCATGGCTCTGCCCACAGGCCAGCACAAAATACCAGTCTGTACACCACCTGCAGTCAAGAAATCAAAATAATAATTATTATTAAAAAAGGTATAGACTTGGAAGGGCAGCCATGAAAAAATTAGAGAGGATCGTGAAATGCAAAGTTATATCGATTACTAAAGTTAGGATTTCCCTTGCCACCATATTCCAATTTCTATGTATGATTGTGAAAGTGGGACAGTGAAGAAAGTTGATAGAAAGAAAATCATCTCATTTGAAATGAGATGATGGAGAAAAGTTCTACGCATACCATGGACTGCTAAATAGACAAATAAATGTGTCCTGGAGCAAATCAAGCCTGAACTCTCCCTAGAAGACAAGATGACTAAACTGAGAGAGTTGTACTTTGGACATATCACAAGAAGACAGGACTCACTAGAAAAGAGAACAATTCTTGGCAAGGTAGAAGGCAGTTGGAAAAACAGAAGCTAGATAGACTCAAGCAAGCAAGCCATGGCCTGAGTCTGCAAGAAAGATCTGAGTGGGGCTGTTGATGATAAGGTGACTTGGAGGTCTCCCATTCATAGAATCACCACAAGCTGAAGTTAACTTGATGGCAGTTAACAACAATTGGTACAGTAGGTGGGACTACAGTTGGGACCTGGGCATGAGTAAAGGTTTAAATGCTCCTTCCTATGCTGCCATCTCCATTTGGCCCACTCGTACTCACCTGCACATCACATATCATTTGTTTCTAAGTACATCTTGGAAATTAAAAGCCTGAGCTTGGTTGTTAGACCCTTATTCTACTGAAGTATAAAAGACAATTATTCCAGGACATTCTACCAGAATGTGAATATATTCTGTTCTTTCAGAATGCAGCCATCTAGAAAGTGTATTCTTAGAGAAATAAACTTCTCCCTTTTAAATAATTCTTTTATTTTTAACCTGGTATTTTTGTAAAAAGAGAGAGAGAGAGAGATGGCAGGAAGCTCTTGGAAGCATGTTCTGAGATAGCAACCCTAGTTTATGCAAAGGGAAAAAAGAATGGAACAATGTTTCTTTTAGATATAAAAGGTATCCAGACTGTACTGAAAACAATTCTAGTCTAGTCTGGAGAAAAGTTTGCAGAAGTTTCAGTTGCTCATCCTCAGTGACTCTTACTACAGTATATTGTAGGGAACTATGTTTGCCTGCAAACTCAGAACTGCATCTGCATTTTTCTGTCAAAAACCACAACTCTATTTTATATCATAGCAACCAATTCAAACATATAGTTATGGAGGATGCACAAGATGACAGAGAACTTAGTAAGCCATGGAGTGAAATGCTGAATTCATGTTCCAAAGTATATTATAGGTGGCTTTTCCTATTACTTTTTCTGCCACGAGGGAAGATCAAAATTAATCTAGTTGTTGCCTATCATGACTCTGTGTAGGGCTCACCTGTCCATGATGAACAGCAAGGTGGTTGCCTCAGACAGCAAAGCCATGAGTGTGTATGTTGGGTTTCCATGAAATGGGATATGAAGGCTGAAGCTTGGAAACTTGGTTGGCCATCCTGGCTGAGGGATTCTGGAGTTGTCTTCCCAAAAAGTAAGTTTCCAAACTTTGGGCTAGGGATACATCTGTGTGTGGGAAGTGTCATTTCTCTGTGTAAGAGGCAAGTGTGCCTTTCATGGAAGGATGGAGGGGATGAATTAGTGTGTGGGAGGAGAAAGTGACACAGAGGAAATGTTAATAAAAATTGCAAACTCCATTTGGGACTTTTCACACCTTTCTGTGTGTGATTGGGTAAGATCAAAATGATTGATTTTAGCAGGGCTTGTTGACTCTTATCAACTCTCTTCAGCTTCTGATTGATCCCTTCAACAAGTAAACAAGCCAAAGACATAAGTGAACAAAAGAGACTTACAGTTAGGGATATTGCACATAGCCATTTTAAATTAAGAAAAGTCCTAACCCCCATGGTAACAAAAGGAAACAATATATTTCATTTTAGGTTATCACTAGGGGCAGGAGGTCTTTCAATGCTCTTTTTGATATCAGATTTCTGACATAATCAGTAGTCAGCAGAAAACTCAAAACTGCCCTGGAGCAAGAATCATTATCCTCTATTTTCTGTCACTCTGGAACTTACTCAGTTATTCATGCATGAATCAATGATTTTAAACTCCAGATCATAGAACTTGGACATCACTTTTTCTACCACATGATCTCAGCCATCCTCTGATAAATCCCAAGTGCTTTGCTCCTTGGGGAGGAAAATGGGATGTCTTGCTGTGTTTCCCTGTATAACCTTTTTTTTTTTTTTTTTAAGAAAAGTGAACTCTTTCTATTTGATATTTGGGCTTTGCCAAGAGTTCCTTCAGTACTGAACATTGATACATCATTGCTTTAAGATAAGTTTTATTGGTAGTAAATGATGGAGCAGATGGCCTACAGCAGAGAAGCATGCCAGCTCCTTTGTTGATGGGTCCAGCATCTTCACACCAATGATATAATAATAATAATAAAAATGATAGGAATGATCCCCTAAACAACTATCCCTGGACAGCAATCAAATTCTCCATTACTGGCTAAATGGAGTCCATGCACTATGTTACACCCCTTCCAGGATGAGGCCAATGGATGATGAATATAACCCAAGGGTTATGTAGTGCAGAAGCAAACCATGTAAATCAAAATGTGAAAATGTGACCCATCTCTCTTCTGCCTGCCATAGCTATGAGAACTGTATATGCAGGTTAGCAAAAAAGGAAGATTCACTTCCCCAGTCCATTTCCAGCCTTCATATCTTTGCCCTGCCTCCAACTACCAAGGTAATGTAAAACTATTGAACAAGGCCACCAATACAAATGGACTCTTTTATGCCTCTGGACAGCTGTTTGGCCATGATGATCAACAAAGACTTTAAATCTGATCTTCCTGGTGCCAGAGACCCAACTTACTACATTTATCAAAGAGGGAAAAGCAACCTATAGGGTTTTCTCTTTATCTCATCCTTAGTGAGAAGAGCAAGTACTGAAAATATTTTATGAGAGCTGAGATGGAAGTACAGAAGGAAACTTAATAACACACTAGTTTCAGCAGTTTTACATTACAAAGGGTCTAGTATCTATATATCTTTATTTAGGTCATAGTTTATTGAATTTGGTAAATACATTTTAAGCCCAAAGGCAAGACACTTTGATCATGTTTTTACTACCAAGGTTAATAAGTAAAAAGGGGATGTCACAGGGCTGGGGGGGGGCAGAATAGCTTCTTTGCTATATTATGGACAAGTGCACTTTAAGTGCACAGTGGACATTATTATTATTATTAATATTAATATTATTTTCTTATATCTCACAATACAGGGACTCAAGGCAGTGAACAACAAGTATAAAACAATACAGTACAACAATATTAGAATATATAAATATAAAAATTAAAAAACAATTAAACAATTTTAAGAATTAAAACAGCTTATAAATTAAAATATAACATGTTAAAATACAAATCATTTAAAATTTCTATAGTCCAGCATTAAAAAGCCAGTTCTTCTCAGCCTAAAAGGCCTAATGGCACAGGAACAGGCATCAAAAGATTGTAAGCCTGAGGGCAGGGAACCGTCTAATTAAAAATAATAAATGTAAGCCACTCTGATAGCCTTTAGGGCTGAAGAGTGGGGTATAAATATCATAAATAAATAATAAAAGGATAGTAAGGATGGTGCAATCCTGGCCTCTCTAGGGAGGGAGTTCCAAAGCTTGGGAGCAGCCACTGAGAAGGCCCTCTCTCTTGTTCTCACCAAATGTGCCTGAGAGGACAGCAGGACACAGAGAAAGGCCTCTCCAGATGATCTCAATACTCTGCGGGGCTAGTATAGGGAGATACGGTCCTTCAAATAGCCGTATAGGACTTTATATGTCAAAACCAGCACTTTGAATTGTGCCCGGAAATGGACCAGCAGCCAATGGAGCTGTTGCAACAAGGGAATGGTATGCTCCCTGTAGCCAGCTCCAGTTAACAACCTGGCTGCAGCTCTTTGGACCAGCTGAAGATGAGGTATTCCTGTTCGACTCCTTGGCCATTGGCCTGTAGGGTCCTTCAGGGCTCAGTCCTGTCCCCTACGCTTTTTTACATCTACATGAAACTGCTGGGAGAGGTCATCCAGAGTTTTGGAGTAAGGTGTCACCTGTATGCTCATGATAGCCAGCTCTATCACTTCTTTCCACCAAGGAAGCTCTTTCTGTCCTAAACCATGGTCTGGCCACTGTAATAGACTAGATGAGGGCAAACAAATTGAAGCTTAATCCAGACAAGACAGAGGTGTTCCTGGTCAGTCAAAAAACAGATCCGGAGATAGGGATTCAGCCTGTGTTAGATGGGGTTACACTCCCTCTGAAAATTCAGATTAGTAGTTTGGGGGTATTTCTGGATTTAGCACTGTGTTTGGACGCCCAGGTGTCAGCAGTGACCAGCAGTGCTTTTAAACAGCTTTATTTAGATCTGGCCATGGTGGTACATGCCTTGGTTACATCTCACCTGGATTACTGTAATGTGCCCTATGTGGGGCTGCCTTTGAAAAGTGCTCAGAAACTTCAGCTGGCCCCATGCCTGAGCAGTAGGCAGCCTGTATCCAATCCAGGCTTCTCCTGCAGCTTTTCAAGAACAGGATTTTTGCATTCTTGAAAATCTACTGAAGAAGCCCGGGTTGGATATGGGCTGCCTACTGCCTGGACACAGAGCAGTGTGATAAGATCCATCTGTGATGGTTACAATCCATATCTATCCTGGCGCAGATGTGGTGTGTAATAATCTCCAAAATCCCACATGCTGTGTGATGGTCCAAAAACTTTTAATTTCTTTAATAGCCCCAAAAAGCTTTTGAAATAAATTAAAGTTTTTGGACTGTTACACTGCATGTGGTATTTTGTTTCTTTTTATTCTTCTACTACAGTGGACCCTTGTTATACGCTGGGGTTTGGTTCCAAGATCTCCCGTGTATAACAAAATCCGCCTACCTTCTTGTCTGCTTCCAAACTGAAGAAACTCCCAGCTGCAGGGCTGACCAGTTATGAAGGGAAGACAACTCACCAGGAACATATGGCATGCCAATAGAGCTGCCTCAGTCCAAAGAGACAGAATCTACTCTAGTTCTAACTAAAATCTGTCAACAAATATGAAAAACAAAAGAATGGGTCACATATGTGCAATATACATTCCCATTCCCAAGAAAAAGGACATCAGGGAAAGTGAAGGGAAGGCAGAGAGCTGCCCCAAAGAGTAATTAACAAGCACCAGAGAGACACTAGAAGCCCAATAGGGAAGGAGGTGGGACAACCCAACTATAAAATCAGCACTGAAGCCAGGCCCGTAGCTAGGCCTTTAGGGGCCCTGGGGCAGAAAGTACATTCGAGAGTGCACACTCCCGAGTGCTACGGGCGCCACCTTGGCACATCTCCCTTTACATGGGGTGCACACAGATGATGCGGCTCATGCATCGCATCCAAATGGCACGGCACACAAGGGACATAACAGCATCACTCCAGGGTGCTTATGGCACTTCTGTTGTGGCGGACAAAGGTGCTGCGTCTTTTTAGGGCCCCCTTGGGTGGGGGCCCTGGGGCAGTGCCCTAGTTGCCCCAGCCTAGCTATGGGCCTGACTGGAGCCATGGGCAGGGAGGTAGTAGGAAGCAGAGGCTGCCAGCTTGTGGAAGGGGATGCTGGGCTAACAGAGCTGGAAGAAGACCAAGGCAGAGATAGAAGGAACAACCCACCATCCTCTGGGAGGTATTGGCTTTCCCAGTGATATGGAAAAAAAGACCCAGGAGAGAAGCTGAACCAGCTTACCCTGTAAACATGCTGGGGTCAGCTGTGTTGGCCATTTAGTAAATTGAAACAAAAATCCACCAAACAGTGATACCTTTATTAGCCAACTGAAATGCACAACATTCAGTACAATACAATATTCAATACAACGTACAATATTCAACTTACCCTGTAGTCACCAATGGGTACAAGCCAAAGCTTATTGGTCTATCTGAGTGCTGTAAGAGCTTGTGTTTATTGTCAAGCACTGGAGCAATTAAACTGCTTTACTTGATCTTTTGGCTTGGCACCTCCTTAAGGGCTGATGGAGTCAAAGGCCTATGATGTGCCACTCCCCATGAAAGGGGTAGGTGGAGTCACAGCTTCTTAGAGTGGTTTTTAAATTATTATTTTTATTTAATCCCTCTATCCCAATAAATAATATGCTAACAGGGTAGGCCTGTTATCCCATGGCTCAGGATAACAGCAAATATGATGTTACTCAAAGAGCTTCTTGGTCATGCTAAAAATGAGGACATTTTGGAATTACTCTTTGAGAGAAAGTTGAAATGTGGGACATGCCCTGAAAAAAGGAAGCTGTCTGGTCACCCTGAGTTTGACCATTTTGTCTCTATGCTGGATGAATTATGACATTTACAGGAAGCTATTTAATGCCTAAGAAGGCAATGCATTGTACAGAGAGCTTCAGATTCTCCCCTTATTCAAATCCCACGGGGTTAAAGTTGACTTGATGACAATTAACAATAAATAAAAGCCTGACTCCAACACCAAGAGAAATATTAGAACAGATTATACAGGTGTCAGTCTACAAGTATCTTGATGAGAATGCACTGATGAATAGACTCCAGTATGGGTTTGTCGTGAACAAACCCTAACAAACTAATCTTGTATCTCTTTTTAAAAAATGAGGTCACTAGTTTAGTAGATGGTGAGGATGTGGTTAAAGTCATTTATCTAGATTTCAGCAAATCATGGGATAAAGTTCCCCCATAATAATTTTATTAGCAAACTGATCAAATATGGAATAGATGGGAAAACCATCAGATGGGTTCATAATTGGTTGGAAAACTTTTCAAAGAGTCATCATCAATGGCTGTGCTTCAAACTAGAAAGAAGTTCTGAGTGCAGAGCCTCATGGTTGTGTCTTAGGGTCATTATTCTTAACATTGTTATCAATGACTTAGATAACAGGGTGGAAGGAATCCTTATCAAGTTTGTACATGAAATAGAATTGTATGAGTAGGCTAACAAATTAGAAGACAGTAACAAAATTCAAAATGACCTTGATAAATTAGAAAATTGGGCAGAAATTAATACAATGAAATTCAATAGAGACAAATGCAAAATTCTACATTTAGGCCACAAAAATCAAATGCACAGGTATAGGATGTGGGATTCATGGCTTAGCAGTAGTGCAGATAATTACAGTCAATAGAAACATTCCCTAAGCCACACATTTGTGCAAATGCTTAATGTGAGATGAGTATTTTCTCATAACAAGTCTCAGAATGTAAACAAAGACAACTTTTGTGGAGTCCAGCAGCATTTCTTTCCATCCCTAGCAGTTAGTGTATTTTTAATCTGACACTTATGAAAACAAAAGGAAAGTGATAAAACAGCAGAGCAATGATAGCTTCACCCATCCACTTTAATAGCTTCTCAAACAACATCTTACAAACTAACGCTAATAATGAGGCTCTGATGAGTTCATCCAGAAGCCACATTTTTAAAGCCTTCCTTGCAACAAGTACCTCAAGCATCAACAAGGAAAATTGATTAAGGACAGGGCTCCACTGTGTCTGCCTTATTCTCCTAATGAATGGTATTATCTGTGCTTAAGGCTGGTTTGTGAAAGGAGAGTTATGGCAGTGATGTTAAGAGACTGTGCACTAGAGTCTAACTGATCAAAGAGCCATGTGAAGAGACCTCTTTTTATCACATGGGCACATAATTGGCAATCTCAATTGACCCTCACATTTTGAGAACTCTTCTGTATTGAAATGACCCTTGAGATTACAACCAGTGTCTTATAGTGGTTAGAGTATCAAATTAGACCTTACGTGACCCAGGTTCAAATTTCCACTTAGTTCTGACCTTGCGTCAGTCACTGCTTCTCCAATATGGTGGGATAACATGCGAATGGGGAGGGGAAGAACCATGTATTCACCTTGAGCTCCTTGAAGAAAAGCTGATCTATAAATATAATAGTAAATATATTATTAGAAACATGTTTCTCTTATTTTCCTGCATTCCTAAAGGATGATTACAGTTATGGTTTTCCTAAGGAAGGAATGCTCAGAAATGGCTTTGCCAGCTCCTTCCTCTGAAATCTCACCTACAGCACCTGGCATTCATTGGCAGTCTCCAGAGCTGACCCTGCTTAGCTTCCAAGATCAGACAGGATCTGGTGCTTTTAGGGCATTTAAGCCTACAAATAATTAGGTGTTTGTAATTAATTCCTTTTTGCAATAGTGAAGACATAAATTAATAAAATACACAAGACATAAATAACATGTACTAGCAACTTACCGTATATACTTGACTATAAGTTGACCTCATGTATAAGGGCTGATTTGGGGACAAAATTATGTGTTTTGATTTGATTCGTGGATAAGTTGAGGGTAAAATTTAGGGGCATGTAACAAAGGATCTATGAAGCAAAGGAAAACAGTAACAAAGAACTTAAAAAATTCCAGCAGGAATAACTGTTTGTACTCACTCTGTGCTGGATGGATGAGAGAGTAGAAGAGGGTCAATGCTTCCAGGACAGATTACATTCTTACCTTTGCTATTATCATTGTGGGAAGTGGCCACACTAAAACAGTGGGGAAGAGTAGGTGCTGGCTTATACTGTATCTCAAATGGCTGCCTTGTGATCAGTTGTGCATGCTGCGGCAAGGACAATAGAAGTGCCACATAGTTGAACAGAACAGAGTGTGGAAGAACATATGGTCATCATTTCAGTTCTGGCCAATCCAGGAGGCTGATACTACCTGCCACTCACTGGGGCAATGTTATATTTCCATGTTCCATGGATGTGCCTGAAGAGGGTTGTTGGGCCTGAAGGTGGATAAATTAGCTGTGATGTATTCAAATCTTTTACTTCAACTCTGAAGTCAAGTCTCAAGTCATTGCCTTCAAGTCTCAAGGTGAGTCTCAAGCCTGGGAGTCAACTTTAACAGAAAAAGAAAAGGTGGTGGTGTTTTCTTGAACAGGCAGAAGCTAGGTAAAAAATAAATAAATTATAATAGCAATTCAAGATTGCATTTTAGAAAAAATGAGATCTCCTCAGCAGCCTGTCCCCACTGCATGTCAAAGGAGCCCAATAAAGCTTTTCCTAGGGACATCAGGTAGAACCTACCTCTATAGCATAGGGCACATTTCTTGGAGGGGAATGGCAAATTTGTTAGGCAGTAGGCTCGAGGAAAGGGTCTAAAAGAAGTGGGGGCTGTAAACGAAATGCAACATACCACTTCCATCATGTGATCAACTGGCAAAAAGCATTGTTCAAAGGAGGGAAATGTTTTTTCATTCTGTAATATTTCTAAATGAAGTTAGGCCAACAAGTCAGTTGCTAAAAATATACAAACCACGAGTCAAGTCAGTGCGTCATGTATTGCCGAGTTGAGTCACTGAAGTTACTCAAGTCTAACTTGAGTCCAAGTCAAGCACAGTACATGGTGCTGTTTATCACCTTTAAAACTCTATATGGCTTGGACCCAACCTATCTAAGGGATTGCCTCCTTCCATATAATCCGCCCCGCACACTCAGGTCCTCTGGGAGGAATTTACTACAGCCCTTAAAGACCAGATTGACAGTGACCTCCCAGAGAACATTTTCTGCCACCGTTCCCAACTTATGGAATGGCCTGCTTGGACGAGATCTGTCAAATTACCAATCTAGAGAGTTTTAAAAAAAAACAAAACCATTAAGATGGATCTCTTCCAGTAGGCCTTCCCAGAATAAAATACTCAGCCACAAAAAAGACTTCCCCATTTATTGAACTCTGCCCATGGTTATTGTTTGGATTTTAAAATGTTATTTTTAGTTTTATACTGTTTAATCTTGTTTTATGGGGTGGGGGTACTACTTAAAACTGCACATAGTTTTGATGGTATTAGCTTGATCTGCTAATGGTTGAAAAAATATGCAGTTTGACAAGGGCTTGTTTATAAGTGTTTAATATAAGAACCTGTTTATATGTACTTTACATTAATGGAGTGAGTTAGAAGCCATAGATCCCGTGTGTGTGTGTGTGTGTGTGTGTGTGTGTGGTATGATCTATTGTTTAAATTGTTTTATTTAGTTGTTCCTTCATTTAGTAATAATCCTTGGTTTTCATGCTTACCTCAAAAGCTTGTTGTAAGGAGCACTACTTTGCTTTCAGCAGAAGTTCAAGGATTTACTAAAGACTTGTGGTAGTTTATGGAATCAGCACTT
Source organism: Sceloporus undulatus (assembly GCF_019175285.1). Lineage (NCBI taxonomy): Eukaryota > Metazoa > Chordata > Lepidosauria > Squamata > Phrynosomatidae > Sceloporus > Sceloporus undulatus. The sequence goes on along the minus strand of NC_056523.1, from coordinate 27,252,113 downwards.
TCTGGCCCAATCTCCATTCCTAAGTCAATGGAATTGTGGTGGAGGGGGGAGATAATGTGGTCTGACTTCCCATCTGCCCTGCAACATGCACAGAAAATACAGATCAGATTACAGCTCATTATTTCATATTGTTTTGAGCAGGGCGGGAAAAAACCCTGCACAATGATTTAACTTCTGTTGTTGCCATTGTATGCTTGTGATTACCAATTCACTGTGCCTTGACAAAAGTTGCTTGAGGGTCCACACGTCATAAGCCTGGCCTCTCATTGCAAAAGCACAAAGTATTACTTAGCATGGCTTTGTATAGCTTTTGTACAGTTGCAATATTTTCTGATTTCTAAGGCCGTTAAATGAGCTCCATTGTTAGGCAGGGGTGAGAGATTTAAGAACGAGGCATCCTATTTTGCGACGGAGAGATTTGTTTCTCCTTATGCTAGCCTTTTAATGGCAGCCTTTCCTCTTTATAATTCTATTTGCTGTTGCACTAGTAATACGCTCTCACTGGGACTCCTTTCTTCCAGTTCATGGCCTGGAAACAACTTTAATAAGTTTTTCTAAATTGCTCTATTTCAGCCATTTGCTGTGGCCTCCTCTACACTGAGCATTGGTTCAGTGGTGCCAGTACCTGTGGAGTTGAAGCTCTGGCACCTTTGCATAAATGGCATAATGGTTTGAGTGTCAGATTAAGATACTGGAGACCCAGGCTCAATTCACCACTTGGCCATGAAACACACCGGGTGACTTTGGGCAAGTCACATGCTATCAGCCTCAGGGGAAGGCAATGGCAAACCTCCTCTGAACCAATCTTGCCAAGAAAACCCCATGATAGGGTTGCCTTAGGGTCACCATAAGTCATAAATGACTTGAAAGCATACAACAGCAACAGCAATGCTGATCCCAACACTTTGCTTTTCTTCCATTTCCTCTGCCCCTTTGGAGCTTAGTTGGAAAGCTCAGAGCAGCTGGGGCAAAAACAGATTTTTGCTATCCTCATTTTAATCCAGAACATTTGGGCACAGCTTGCTTATGAATAAATCATTAAGACCCATAAGCTTTCAGTGAGAGGAAGTATGGTGTAGTGGTTTCCTTTTTAGACTAGGAGCTAGTCTAGGCAATTGAAATATGGTCATCCCTCCATATTTGCGGTTTTGATATTTGCAGATTTGATTATTCACGGATTTCATTAATATGTTCTCTCTAGGACTGTCTAGGTCCTCCAGTGCAACTCTGTGGTCAACTTTAACTAAAAATTGCACTGAAAGACCATTTGTAGCTACTCCAGTGCTATTCTATAGTCAGTGTATGTTGGACATTGACCACAGAGTTGCACTGGAGGACCTATTGCATGAGTCTGTGCTAAACAATCAGTTCTTTCTGACTGTGGCACCTTAAATGTTAGTCGTAGGAAAGCAATTTCTGTAGTACCAGTGTAACACAAAAGACCTGGGTCTGATTTGATTTTTGGGTGGCAAGGTTCGGAATCTCATGGAGGAGGATTCATTCAAGATGACAAAAGGGTTAACAGGGAGATACAAGACTGGTGAGGCTATAAGCATAGCCATAGCTCTTTGGCCTCTGTAGTAATTTTAGGATTCATTTTAATGTGTGATACTGTGCTTGTTAAATAATAGTGGAAATGGTGAATATACTGAACTCTTAGTCTTCTTTCTGACACTGTTTTAAGGTGCATCAGTGCCTATAGCATAAAGTGCAGGAGGACCAAGATGGAAAGAAGTCCAGTGTGATCAAGTTTTTAAAAAAAAAAATTGTCCCACATCTTGTATCATAGGACAGTGTTGATAATTTAGAAATTGATCTGCTTAAACTTGGGCCATTGTCATATTTTTGCTGAGCATTTTTGTTCTGCCACTAAATTAAGACTTCTGTCTTGTTAGTTGTAGGATACTTTGTAAAATCGTCATCTGAATCTGATGCTTCAATAATATGACCTAGAATAGTAATACAGTGGTCCCTTGCCTCATGGGGGAATCCATTCTGGACCCACTGCGTAAGGCAAGTTCCACCTATGCTTGAGTCCCATTGAAGATAATGGCGTTTGTGTATGCGGCGGCATGCGCACGCGCCATTCATTAAATGGTGTGGGGCTTCCAGCATATGCTGGAAGCCGCGTAAAAGGCGCCCATGTATGACACGGGCGCACTATACATATTTAATGATGCTCAGGTTTCTGAATCACTTACTACTTTAAAATTGTTCTAGTCTTAAATTTTATTTTATTTTTTTTTAAAAAAATCTGATTTCAAAAGGAGGCATTCTACCCCCTCCATACATACAAATGTTAACTGCTGCTGTGGGTGAGGAAAGAGTACCTGCTTCTGTTTTCACTTGGAAGGTTTCTTTTTGGCAGATTCTTAGGGTGGCTTAGCAATTTATAAACCACCCACACCCTCTTAAGAGTAATTTTTTGCAGAGATTAGTAACAAGAATTTTCTTCTAGCTCTTGCAGCCAGTCAGCAGCTGTGACACCATCTTCCAGTACTTCTTCCACACAGGTAACGCCTGCACCTACTGCTCCTGCAACTGCTTCTGCCACTAGTCCCAGTCCTGCTCCAAGCTCAGGAAATGGAACCAGCACAGCAACAAACCCTACCCAGCCCATCCAACTGAGTGACCTCCAGACTATCTTAGTAACCATGAATGTGCCAGTTGGAGCAGGAGGGCAGCAAGGTACATGGGAGAGTGGTGTGGATAAATAAAACATAGTTTCCCTAAATAAGTGTTCTTCCTTCTGCTGCCATTCTGAAGTTCCAGTACCTTGTAGAATTTCAGGGATTGTGGTGTGGTGCATAAATGATACCAAGGGATTTCAGAAGTCTTTCTAGACTGGCGGTCCTAGAGATTCCTAGAGAGGTGTCCTTCAGGTAAAAACATGGTGTTTTTGTTATTTGCGGTTTTTCCATATTCACAGGGGTCTTGTTCCCCTAACCCTAGCGAATATGGAAGGAAAACTGTACACATAATTCCAATCAAATAGAATGTGATCCAGCCACACATGATTCGCAGGAGTTCAGGCTTCGCCACCAACACCCCCCCCCCCCCCCCCAAAAAAAAACCCTTAATCTCTGCAGGAAATTTTTTTTACAGTTTTTAGTGGAATATCCACTGAAATTTGCAGAAATGCACATTATTGCATGTGTGGCTGTCTGTCTGCTTCTCGTGTATTCAGATGGATGTGCATTTTCAGGAGAGGGAGTGTGAATGTGTGAAAATGTGCACCAATTCACATAGTACACTGACATATAGACTAGCCCTTGGACTCTAGGAGATCAGGTTTCAACTCCCCACTCAGCCATGGAAACCCACAGGGTGAGTCAGGTGAGCCACGTACTCTCAGTCTCAGAGGAAGGCAAGGGCAAATCACCTCTGAAGAACTCTTGCCAAGAAAACCCCATGATATGGTTGCCTTAGGGTTATCGTAAGTTGTAAATAACCTGAAATCTTACAGTCGGAATAAAAATTTCAAAATGACCTGTTCTTGGAGGAGATAGGAAGTGTTAGATATGTTCATATGGGTCAACATAAGGGTCAAATTGGTCAAAAATTTATCTATCTTGGTTGGATTTTAGACTCCTTTTGGTACAGTCATAATAAGAGCTTCCACTCAAAATTTGCTATTACACTTTTCATACAGACTAGAGAAAGACAGTGACAGTTAGTTGTGGAAGCTGCTTTCCTTTGGTGTACTCCCATGATTTTTGGAAATCATACTAACATATGTGATCTCACACTATTGTCCTGCCACTGAGCTCAACATTCACAACGCCATTTCTTCAGTCTTTGGGGATAAAATTGTTCCCATGCCAGTGTATGTAAATAGGGCCTGGGATTTGGCTGGTGATAGGAACTAATTAAAATCAGTTAAAGCATGAATTAACTTGGAAATTTATTAACAAAAATATGAAGATTATTGTTGTTGTTTAAAAATAAGGTTATTGATTTAAGTTGGACTTGAGCATACAAATTTCTCCAGAATTTTTTCAGAATTTAAAGTAGCCTTGAATACCATCCCTGGAGAAAGATGAAGTATAAATCCAATAAATAAAGTAAAAATAAATAAATTAATTATTAAGTTATTGATTAAATGAGCCACAATACTAAAGAAACAACAAATTTTACATTATCCAGTGGGGCCTTCTCTTCTGTTTCTTCTTTAAAAACTGCTGCTTGCTCTTTGTTAGTTCCTTGGGGTTTGGTTTAAGTCACAAGACCTAAATTACTTACTCAGGAGTAGTTCCAGTAGGATAAATTAGAGTAAGGGGCTTCTGAAATTAATTATCACTTACTCCAGTTCTAATGAAATATAATTACTAAAGGGTCCATATTACTTAAATCAGACATTTCTTCACACATATAAAATCTGGATAACTTCACTATGTTATAGAAACACTTGAATTCCTTGTGAAGACCAAAAGAGGGGAGGAAACAGAATGAAGACTGTGGGGCTGTTGCCGTGGCCCCAATCCAGTCTTTCCAGGACGCAAAAAAGAGCTGCAAAAGTGGTTCCTTGTTGCGCCCTAGAAAGGGTGCCATAGCCACATTGCCACAGCTTTGGCACGGCCTCGTATGAATGTAGCACACCGTGTGGAATGGTGCAGGGCATCATGGTGCCGGGGTGTGTGTGTGTGTGTGTGTGTGTGTGAAGTCAGAGCATGCGTCATGTGGACACGATGTCCCGACTCCGTCCCCAGGGTGGCCTTAATGGCCGGTCTGAGCAGGACCTGAATCTCCCTTTATGAGCCCATTAAAGTGCTAAGTTCATCTGGAGAGTCCCTCCCGTAGCTTTTTGGACCAAACCCTTGCTTCTTAGACTGCTGACCTATCTTGATTATCTAGAACCCCTTGACCTTGGACTGCCTTATCGATCTGCCTATCTGATACCTTGAATCTCGGCCGTTTGACAACTCTTTTGGGTAATCCTTCTTCTGATACTGCCTTTAAACTCAAAGACTGTGTTGCTTGCACTGACTCTGCTAGCCGGGGGTTTGTTTGTTTGGGAACTAGGCTGGCCTTATCAGTCATTTGACTCCTTTCCCAGACAATATCCACATTTTAAAGCTTCTATATTGTTTTTCAACATATTTTAAATTTGATGTTAGGTGCTTTGAGTCCCTATGTTGAGAGAAGAAGTAAAGGTTTTCCCTTGACAAGAATGTCTAGTCCTGTCTGACTGTAGGGAGCGGTGCTAATAATAGTAAATTTTCCTCTTCCTTACAAAACATTTTCTGCTGCAAAGACACATTCAGCCACGTATCATACATTGTGAAATTCAATTCTACAAATGCAATGTTTTAGGTTTTAATACAGTGGGGATACACATCCACTGAAATGTATTTGTTAAGAATATATTAAGGTCTGTTTATTCTGTAAAACTGCAGTGAAAAGTCACTTGCAAACTTGATTTATTAAGCTGGAAGAAAAATGGTTCTGAAAGTAAAAACTGAAATGTGTTACTGATTTGTTACTGAAATGCTGTTATTTGATGTAAAATAGAAAATGTGGTTAGAAGGTTGGACTGGGACTTGTGGGAGCCAGGTTCAAGTCCCCACAGAACCATTTCTGTTTCTGCTCTTAGTCATCATTGGCAGCCTTTGATTTCTCCGTTTTATAAACCAGGACTGGAAAATCTGTCAGTTCTGAAATGTTGAATTCTACTTGCCATCAGCCCTAGCCAGCCTGCCCAATTGTGCATATTAGTAGTACTTCATTATCAGCTGGAGGCCCAAAAATGCAACTCCCTTCTTACAAATCAAACACCCTTCACTCTCCAGAAATAACAGTCTCGAAAGAAGGAGATAGAAGTTGCTATAGATGGACAAGAACATATGGCAAAAATGGAGCAGACTGAAGGGCTTGCCATGCAGTTTGGAACAAGGATATTGGATGGCTGAGAGCTAAATATCATTTTGCATTAGCAGTAAGCAGTTCTCCGTGAATTTGTATATTCCACATTGGTGCTGGAAGTGACTGCATGTGTCCACTAAAACTATGTGACATGAAGTGAAGACATTAAATGAGAGGCTTTTAAGGACTCTTCACAGGAAACCATGTCACCAGTCTTGTTTTCTCTGCTGTCTTCTACATTAGTGAAACCCAATACCTTATCTTAAACTAAAACTTCAAAACTTCTTTGTTGAAACTTCAGAACAGCAGCTGGGACTGAAACATCTGTCTGTTTTGTTACTGTTCAGACTTGTGTCCCTGATAATGGCAATTTCTCATTTGTGAATGCTTTTAGAAAGATAAATGGCTAGATGAAGCAGAATGAGTGACTACAGATTTCAAGCAAACAAAACTGTTATATTTTTTAAAGAAAGTTAAAAACAACTAACCATGACCACCCTTTGCACCACATTTGCTTAATTTTCAACACAGAATGCCCTTGATTTATGTAATATTTGGGCAGAGGTGGGTTGATATTTGCATAAACCAGTAGTGAAACTTAGAATTTTAAGGTAATTCTGACTGGTAGCAGCAAAATTAAACAAATAAATAAATACGTTTTTTGGGGTTTTTTGGGCTATGTGGTCATGTTCTAAATAAATAAATAAATCCCACCAAACAAAACGCACAGTTCATGTTCTAATTTTCCTCTGTGTGCCTTCAAGTTGCATGTTGATTTATGAATTTCATAGGGATTTTTTAGGGAAGAAAGTGGTTTTGCCAGTTTCTTCCTCTGAAATATAGCCTACAGTGCCTGGTTTTCATCACCGGACTCTCATCCAAGTACTAACCAGGGCTGACCTGGTTTAGCTTCCAAGATCAGATGGGATCCGGTGCCTTTAGGGCAGTGGTTCTCAATCTTGCTTATGCTGCACCCCTTTAATGCAGTTCCTCATGTTGTGGTGACCACAACCACAAAACTGGGGTGTCTCGGTTCCTAAGACCATGAGAAATATGTGTTTTCTAATGATCTTAGGTGACCCCTGTGAAAGGGTCATTCAACGCCCAAAGGGGTCGTGACCCACAGGCTGAGAACTATTTTTTAAGGGTATTTAGGCCACTCTCCTAATCTCTTGCTATTCCCCACCAAGATCAAACAACCCGGTCAGGTTGATCAGACATCTTCCTTTTCCAGGACATGTCCTATATTTCACTCTTCTGTCCAGGAGAAATTGCAAAATATCCTCCATTTTGAGCATGACTAAGAAGCATAAATTTACATTTCTGTTAGTATTTTTGTCTCTTGTTTGGTAATGTCCTGCATTTTTCCTGAATGCCCTACATTTTGAGGTGGCTTGCCCTCCTTTGTAGTTATGATATCTGGTCACCCTGTCCTGAGGTGGTGGGATGATACAGGGGGAAAAGGGGGCTGCACTCAAAGTGCTGGTGCATAAGAAAGACAGGGGAAACTAGTGGCCTCCAACCATGGTGGAATTAGAGCATGTCTCAGTGGGACAGAAGTGACAGCAAAAAGGAGCTTTGAAATCTGGGACCCTGCCTAAGCTTTCTGAGCTTTGCTGGGACTTGACTGGCACATTAGAGTGGCACTGCTGCTCCTACACACAGGCCAAGAGAAGATGTAGCAGAAGAAATAATGTTTCTGAAGCTTTGTGGGAAAGGCATGTTCCTAGAGAAGTATTGGTAGGAGTCTCCAGGGTCGATTTTTCAACACTTTTGCCTCTCTTGCCGCTCTCAGATTGACAATCCTTCCTTGCCATGGAGAAAAGTGGGTAGTTGGCTGCTCCCCTTATTGCCTTGGCAAAAAAGGACTGAGAGTACTTCCTTGCCAGGGAGAAGCTTCTCTCTTTGCGTCCAGTCACTTTGGGAGCTGCAACCGAACAGCTGGTTGAGCAGCAGCTGAGAAGCCTCTTGCCTGCGCCAGCCTTTGCCACAAGGCATGGGCAGGATGTTTCTCAATTGCTGCTCAGCTAGCTGCCTGGTGGCTGTTTCCAGTTGACCGGTTGCTCAGTTGCTGCACCCTTTGCTGCCAGTCACCCTGGAAGCAGCAACCAAGCAGCCAGCCATCCTTCCTTCTGCTGCAAGGCAGACGCAGGCAAGAGGAAGAAGAAGGCCTGGGCCACTGCTGCTGCTGTATTCACACATGAGAGACAGAAGAAGAGGAGGAAGAGGAAGTGGTGGCAAGCTGGGCATGGATGAGCTGGGCGAACTGGCTGGTTGGGTACTGCACAACAATAGACCTAATATCAGAAATAGGCAGTGGGGAGGTGCTAGAGTTGTTCCTAAAGAGGAAAGGGGATGTTAACAGCCTTACCCTACACAACATGGAGTCTTCCATTGTCCTTGCTAGTTTTTTATGCGCAGATTATTGTTTTTATTTATTTTAAAAATACTTGGAAGAATAAACTTTCCAGTAGCTACTTTTGACAGATGTGCAGCGTAAATGCCCCTTCAAAACAACAACAAAAAAGCATTTGTTGGGCCCTTTAATTAGAAGGATCAATAAAAAGCAGCCCTACTCAAGATCTGAGAATGAGGTTTTAAAATAATGTATCTTCAGGATGATGGCAGCTACATGGAACTGCCAGGTTCAGAGGCAGTTATGTCACTAGTTACAAAAGAGAAGTGGGAAAGGATTTACAAATGTAGATAACACTCTGAACATCAGCAGCAGCATTGCAGACAAACACCATCACAAGCAGTGGCAGCCTCAAAACCTCTCCTTAAACACAAGAGAAAGAATGACACTGCTTCTCCATGATGTCTCTGAGCCTTTTTACCTGTAAACAGACAATTTGATAGAAAAATACTCTGCACATGCTCTGGCACAGCTGTTATTTTTAACAAACAGAAGGAAGGGGGATGCTGAAGTACTAACAAGTTAATTCAGTGCATTTACAATTATTACAGGTTGAATATCCCTGATGCAAAATACTTCAGGCGAGAAGTATTTCTGATCATAGAATCATAGAGTTGGAAGAGACCACAAGGGCCATCCAGTTCAACCCCCTGCCATGCAGGAACTCTCCATTAAAGCATCCCCGACAGATGGTCATCCAGCCTCTGTTTAAAGACCTCCAAGGAAGGAAACTCCACTACACTCCGAGGGAGTTTGTTCCACTGTTGAACAGCCCTTACTGTCAGGAAGTTCCTCCTAATGTTCAGGTGGAATCTCTTTTCCTGGAGTCCTGTTATCTGGAGCAGCAGAAAACAAGCTTGCTCCCTCCTCAATGTGACATCCCTTAAAGTATTTAAACAAGGCTCTCATATCACCTCTTAACCTTCTCTTCTCCAGGCTAAACATTCCTAGCTCCCTAAGTCGTTCTTCATAGGGCATGGTTTCCAGGCCCTTCGCCATTTTGGTCACTCTCCTTTGGACACGCTCTAGTTTCTCAACATCCTTTTTGAATTGTG
>NC_056523.1:27141777-27242770 GCF_019175285.1 Sceloporus undulatus | reverse complement strand
GTGCCCAGAACTGGACACAACATTCCAGGTGGGGCCTGACCAGAGCAGAATAGAGTGACACTATTACGTCCCTTGATCTAGACACTATACTGCTATTGATGCAGCCTAAAATCTCATTGGCCTTGTTGTTGTTATTGATTTTGGAATATTTGCAGATACATGAGATCTTGGAGATGGGACCTAAACATGAAATTCACTTGTTTCATATGCATTTTATACACGTAGCCTGAAAGTAATTTTATACAATATTTTAAATAATTTTGTGCACAAAACAAAGTATGTGTACATTGAGCCATCAGAAAGCAAAGGTGTCTCTATCTCATGAAAAAAAAGTTTTGGATTTTGGAGCATTTCAGATTTTGGAATAAGGGATACTCAACCTGTAATGAAAGTGTGCCCTTACTACAATATATACCAAAATGTATGTATGTGTGTGTGTGCGCACGCGCTAACAAAAAATCTGTGACTCCACAGGAGATGGAATGCCCTTTATTATGGTACAATCAACTCTTCAAATAAAGTTACACATGTGTTGTAGTTGTAGGACACATAATTCCTGCACCTGTAACACCTGCTGACAGCCTTCCATAAACAGTGCACTTCATTATCCAAGAGGAAGGGATGAGGCCACATCAGATCTCTGAGAGGAACTGCCCCCATGAAGTCAGAAATGAAAGCTATATACAGTGGGCCACTGTTATCCGCTTGGTTTTGGTTCCAGGACACCCTGTAGATACCAAAATCTGTGGATGCTAAAATTCCATTACAGTCTGCCCATTACAGTCCGTTCCGGATTCCCCCACATAAAGCGAATTCTGCCTATGCCTGAGCCCCATTTAATTGAATGGGGTTCGTGCATGCGGCGGCACACATACCACGGGCACATGCCCCATTATTTCCTATGGGACACGCCACCCCTTCTCACAGTGCAGCTTTCAGCGTATGCTGAAAGCCGCGTAAAGCACGCCCGTGTATGATGCGGGAGCACTGCATATACAATGGCATAGTGAAATTGTGTACCATATTTGCACAAAGTAGCAAAATTTGCCTGTCATCCATCTATCTATCTATCTATCTATCTATCTATCTATCTATCATCTATCTAATATTTTCAAGCTGTGGATGGCAGAATCCATGGATTAGTTCAAAGACATAGCAGTCTTGGGGGCTGTACAGATGACACCCTCTTACCTTGCTGGATTGGGGTTGCCAGATCTGGCCTTTCCATGGTGCAAAAAGGAGCTGCAAAAAAGGCTCTTTTTTGCAACCACTGAAAGGATGCCCTAGCCACTGCTGTGGCACCTTTTTGCCGCATCTTTGGTGTAGCACGTGTAAGCACTGCACTGAAGATGTGGCGTGATGCTGACTGCCGTCTGGTCAGGCAAATGGTGTGGGGATGACATTCAGGTGGCCAGCATGCAGATGCTACACCCCCACTCTGTCCCAAGGCCAGCTCTTTATACTGGTCTGTTGAGGGCCTTGGTCTGGAAAATCAGTATGCAAGAGGATCTTGTAGCTGTAGCACTTTTGAGACTAACTGAAAGAGAAAAGTTGGTGGCATGAGCTTACATGGGCTTGAGTCTACTTCCTCAAATGAATGGGGTAGAGTGGAAAATCTAGGGACAGACCTAGATAGCAGTCTGTGAGAGAGAATGTCCATAGTGGATGGAAAACTTTGTGGGTGTAGAGATGAGTTGATAAGTACAGTTTTAATTACGGTTGTTGGGGGACAGTGTGTGTGTGTGTGGGGGGGGGAGAGACACCAAAAAGAAGACTTGATGATCAAAATTGAAAATTGGAATAGTCAAGGAGTTGCTGTACCTTGGATCAAACATTAATCAGAACAGAGACTGCAGGCAAGAAACTGGAATAAGACTAGGTTTGGGAGGGGCAGCTATGAAAGAGCTGGACAAGGTCTTAAAGTGTATAGAGAAATAACTCTGAACATTAAAGTGAGGACTGTCCAAGCCCTCGTATTCCCCATCAGCACGTACGGATGTGGGAGCTGGACAGTGATGAATGCCAACAGAAAGAAACTCATTTGAGATCTGATTCTGGAGAAGGTACTGAGAAGAGTACTGTGGATGGCCAAGAAGACAAACAAAAGGGTCCTTGAACAGGTCAAGCCTGAACTCTCCCTGGAAGCCAAGATGATTAAACTGAGACTGTCATACTTTGGCCACATCATGAAAAGACAAGAAAAGGCAATAATGCTAGGAAAAGTGGAAGGCAATAGAAGAAGAAGACAGCATGTCAGATGGATGGACTCAATCATGGAGGTCATCGGCCTGAGCCTGCAGGACCTGAGCAGAACAGCAGAAGACAAGGGGTCCTGGAGATGTCTCATCCACAGGGTCACCATGAATAAAGGTCAGCTTGAGGGCAATTAACAACAATATACCCCTATGATCCCCTTAGACTGAATGCCAGGTTTCTCGTGTCTTAGTGTCATAGTTCTGTAGCTATGACTTCTGACAGATATAGTAGACACAGACATCTTAATCTAGATCTAAACAGAGAGAAAGGCGAGCAGGGGTTCTTAATCCAGCTTTCATCCAGGGGACCCAGAAGATTGCTGGAGTAGGTGCTGAAATGTTTCTATCTTTATCCTTTATTTTTTCTTGTCACATTGGTTTTTAAGGGAAATTTTTAGTCATTCCATGTGGGTTTCTTTTAGTTTCAGCTCAGCGCTGTAGCTGCGGGGGAGACGACAATGACAAAACGAAGACATTTTCCCCCGGAATAAGAATTCTGCTCCCCCAACATAATTTCCCTTCAGTCCCCACATTTCTAGCATTACAGAGAGACACTGAAACCTGTTCACACCTGGAAGTGTTATATTTGCAGTGTTTGCATTCCCTGGGAAACTTTGCTTGAACTCCTGAATCACAGGAGCTGGTTCCATATCAGTCTCTTTTCTAGTCACTTTTTTTTAAGTTGTACTATTATGGATACATCTGCACCATAAAAATAATATAGTTTGACACTGCTTCAGGTGTTCTCGCTCCATGCTGGGTTTTACATGGTCTTTAGCAGTGCTGGTTCCTCACCAAACTACAAATCCCAGGATTATGTAGGATGGAGCCAAGATCTGCTCTGTACTGCAAAAATAATGCAGTTTGACATCACTTTAAATGCCTATGGAATTCTGGGATTTGTAATTTTGTGAGAGTCAGCCCTCTCTATCCCTGAGAGGCAGACGCTTTAACTGCCATGGCCCAATGCTGTGAAATTTTGGGATTTGTAGTCTGGTGAAGCATTCAGACTTGTGCCAGAGCTGTGATGCCACGACTACAAATCCCAGGATTCCACAGGAAGGTGATAATTTGGGTCTAATCCGCCCTGGAGAATTAAAGCCGCTTGACACCGCTTTAACTGCCCTGGCTCAGTGCTAGTGGGGAATCCTGGGAACTGTAGATTATTGTGGCTCCAGAGCTCTCTCTCTCTCTCTCTCAATATCTCTAACAGAGAAAGGCAAAATGTCTCACAAAACTACAATTCCCAGGATTCCCTAGCACTGAGCCTGGGCAGTTAAAGTGGTCGCAAGGTGGATTGATAAATTCTGCAGTGTGTGTAGGAGCAAAGCAAACGGTACTGGGGAGCCTGGCATTGGAGAGGCAGAGCTAACAAAACAGCGCCCGCTTTGACACTGGAGGCCAAACACAGTACTGTACACTGCCAAGGCCACCTCTCTCTCTCTTAGGCAGAGAGACTTTTTCCCCCATGGTGCTTTGCGGCCCACTCCCCTTTCTCTCTAGCCAACCGCCGTTGGCCACGCCCCTATGGCCACGCCCCCTCCGCGCGCACTCCTTCCTCGCCAGACCCGTGTCTTCTAGAGCCAGGAAGCGAATCAGTGAAAGAGAGAGAGAGGCAAGGTAGGTCAGGACGCCGCCGCCGCCGGTCAGGGCCGCCACGGAGGAGGATGGCTCAGGGCCACAGCCACGGTGGAGGCCGCCTGGTTTAAAGCTGAAGCCACCGAGGAGGACCTTTCACGACATGCCCCCCTCCCTATCATATATATATATATGCCTGTATCAATATCATATCTACACATAAACATATATAGATAGATACTGTATATATATATATATATAGAGAGAGAGAGAGAGAGCGCTACTGTGTATGTAGATATTGATATAGATGTGAGATCCAGCTTGGTGTGGCTCTGCCATGGAAGCCCACTTGGGCAAGCCACACTCTCTCAGCCTCGGAGGATGGCAATGGCAAACCTCCTCTGAAGAAGCTCGCCAAGAAAGCCCCATGATAGATTCACCTTACAGTTGCCACAAGTCAAAAACAACTTAGAGGCACACAACAACAAATACACACACACACATACATAGTATATGCACATATACAAACACACATTTTATCTCGTCTTGGGTGCCACTTTGGGAGAAAGGCGGGATGAAAATAAAATAAGTAATAAAATATATACTGTATAATGTGTTGTAGCTTTGTGCTTCTTTGTTCCTTCAAGTCGTTTCGGTGCCCCTAAGGCCTTGTACTGTAAGGAAGGCGAGGTATAAATAAACAACAACAATAATAATAATTAGGTGGCCCTATCTTGGGGTTTTCTTGGCAAGATTTATTCAGAGAAGGCTTACTATTTCTTTCCTCTGAGGCTGAGAGAGAGTGAGTTGTCCAAAGTCACCTAGTGGGTTTCCTTGGTTGCGCCAGGATTCAAACCCTGGTCTCCAGAGTCCTAGTCCAAAACTCAAACCACAGCACTAAATGTCACACACACACAGAGACAAGATTTAGCAGTATAGTGGTTTGAGTGACTCTGGAAACAGTTCAAATCCTGGCTCAGCCAGGGAATGCCACTGGGTGACCTTAGGCAAGTCACACTCTCTCAGCCTCAGAGGAAGGCAATGGCAAAGCCCTGTGAAGAAACTTGCCAAGGAAGTCCAATGATAAGTGTGCCTCAGAGTCACCATAAGTCTGATATGACTTGAAGGCACACAGCAACAACACCAACAATAATACACACACACGTATATGTACAGTTGTCCCTCTGTATCCATGGATTCTTCAACCATCCATAGCTTGATAATATTTAAAGAATATATAAATTCCTGAAAGCAAACCTTGATTTTGCCATTTAATTTAAGGGATACCATTTTAATACACTATTGTATTTAATGGTACTTGGAACATCATGGATTTTGTTATCCATGGGAGGTCCTGGAACCAAACCCCAGCAGATACCAAGGGCCCGCTGTATATGTATATATAGCATTATGCCTCCGTTGTAACTTTTTTGTACTTTGTAGTTTCAGTGTACACATTTTGTAAAAAAAACTGCTAAGTTTTGCAGTTTGGTGAAGCTCCCGATTGCTCTGACTGAGGCTGCTGCCAGAAAGGAAGCAGTCTGACACCATTTTATGACTCAGGCTCCAGCTGCACTGCAGTATTAATGCAGATTGACGCTCCTTAATTGCTGTGGAATCAGGGGGACTGTAGTTTATTGTGGCACCAGACCTTTCTGATGAAGACGGTTAAATGTTTCACAAAACTAACAATCCCAGGATTGAGCCATGAAAGTTAAAGCAGTGTCAAGCTGCATTAATTTTGTGGGGCAGATACAGCCCACCATTATAAGAGAGGGAACCCTCCAACATATTTTATGCCATCCCTACATGTTTTTTCTTGCTAAGATTCCCCAGCAGAGCCTGCATCCTAAGGGTAATAAAAATGGGCAGAGCAAAAAAGTGGATCTGTCCAGAACTAAGAATGAACAGAAGCAGGGATATGATTCTTACTTTGTCCTGGGCACACTTTGAAAAGAAAGAAGCACACATACACACACACACAGTCTACTTGTCCACTTTATGCAAAACTCTTTCCCAATGGCTTTGCAGATGAGAGTCATAGCACAGCAGAATAAGCTCCGCCAGTAACCTGAGGTTGACTGCTGGGAGAGCGGCATCCTGGCCTTTGAAAATGTGGTGTAATTTAAGAAGAGAATCTGGAGGAATGGATTGAGAGACCTGGAGGTCTGCATTTGGCTCACTGCCGCTCTGTATCCTCCTTTTCTACAAAGGGAAAGAGAGAGAAAGGCTCACCTGGGACAGGGAAACTATTACAGGAGGAAGAAACAACAACAACAACAAATATTTAATGAGTATTATTAAATACATAATAATATTTATATCCTTCTTTCTCCCCAAAATAGGGAAACAGAGTGGCTTATCATTTAAAAGAATAGTACAATTAAAAAGATACAGAAGTAAGTATTAACCTAGAGTTAAATTACACTCGTCCCTCCCCATTCGTGGACTTGGGATCTGCAGTTTTGGTTCTTGGATGGCAAGCAGGGAGGGACAAAATGGGGCGCATGCCCAGGGCACTCATGTGGCAGCACGCATGGGAGCGCCTCCCCAGTATAATGAATGGGGCTTGAATATCTGATATTTCCGATTCTGGAGGGGGGGGGTCCGGAACGAATCGGGTGGGATGAGTGTATGACAATATTAAAACAAATCACTCACTGAAGGAATAAAATACAGGGCTTTTTTTAAAAAAAAGGAGAGTCAGCATGGCGTAATGGTTTGAGCCCTGGGCTACAACTCTGGAGGCCAGGGTTCGATTTCCATCTCGGCCATGGAAACCCACTGGGTGACCTTGAGCAAGTCACATGCTCTCAGCCTTAGGGGAAGGCAGTGGCAAACCTCTGAACAAAACTTGCCAAGAAACTCCATGATAGGATCACCATAAGTTGGAAATGACTTGAAGGTACACAACAACAACAAAAAGATAAAGTGCTTGTAAACAGAGCACTTTAAGCCAGACATAAAGCCCAGTGTCATTGCCTGTTTCTCTTGACAAGAAAAGCATCTTGATATTGATGATGTGTCACATACTTCTGGCTACTGGGATTGGAAGGAAGAGTCTTCTACTGAACCCCTCTGCCCCAAGGAGAGGCCTTCTCTTCCTCTGGGACTGTGAATTAAGTAAGTGGTAGCAGAGGCCCGGGTGGGGGAAAATTATACGGATAAGTCTTTTTCTGGTATATGTCACTTCCATATATGTTTAGTAATAAGTTAGTTCATTCTGTTTTACATGTCATACAGGCATTCAAATTCTCCTTTAAATTCTGTTTTCCCCAAAACATGTTTAGCCAGCACCCGCACTGCAGAAATAATTCATCTCGTCACTGATGTAACTGCCATGGCTCCATGCTATGGAATTTCGGGAATTGTGGTTTTGTGAGACATTTATCCTTCCTTGTCAGAAAGCTCTGGTGTTACAACTAACCACAGTTCCCAGAATCCCATAGCATTGAGCCATGGCAGTTAAAGTGGTGCCAAACTGCATTAATTCTGCAGTGCAGATATAGGCATAGTATACCTTTCCCTCAAAAACAGGACAGGCAACTTAGGGCCCTCCAGAAGTTGCTGGACTGTAACTTCCATCATTCCTAGCCAGGTCAGTCAATGAAGTGAAATAAGGAAAGCTTGAGTCCAGGAAAATCTGGAAGGCCACTAGTTGCCCGCCATGGTTCTTTTAAACACCCTCCTCCTCACCTAAAACTGGGCATTTTTGTATGAGTTTTTGAGTTGAGAATTGCATAGCAAAATTTAGAGGAGTGCACAATTTGAAAGAAAACTGATCAGCATGTTACTCGGGGGGTACAAATTAAGTATGTTTACAGTGGGCCCTCTATATACACTGGGGTTAGGGGCATAGGATCCCATGAAAGTGGGAAAATAAATAAAAAAAACACTGTTGTTCTTTAACCTGAGAGATCAGCTCTCCAGGAGTCCCTGGGTTCTCCAGTGCAACTCTGTGGTCAACATTTGCCAGAAATGGACCATAGAATTGCACTGGAGGACCTACAAATGCCCAGAGAAATGTTATCTCTAGGTCCTCCAGTGAGACCTCTGGCAGACATTGACCATAGAGTCACCCTGGAGGACCTAGAGATTCCTAGGAGGAATATATTAATCGCATCTGCAAAAGTTAAAGCCACAAATGTAGGACGACTGTTTCAAAATGCAGAGCAAATGGAATTCTCCAGAGTAAGCAGAATCAAAGTAGGGAGGTTTGCCGGATGTGACTGTGCTCAACTTGTTGAGTGAGCCTTGAATGTTAATCACATTACTGGGTAGTAACCCATCCCAGGTCCTCAAATGGACAGGAGGGAGTCGCCATTAGTTGTTGCTATTTCTTGCTTCCTAGGTTGTATCCTTCAATCCTGCCATATAAATTGAAATCATGCAGCCCTCCAGGGGATGGTGGACCTGAAGTTGCAGCATTCCTCACTTTTGTCTGTGTTGGCTTAGGGATGTTGGGACTTGCAGGTCTCATTCAGAAATAATGCGGTTTGATGCTTCTTTAACTGGCATGGGTCAATGCGATAGAATCCTGGGATTTGTATTTTATTGTGGCACCAGAGATCTCTGAGAGCGAAGGGTAAATTTCTCCCAAAGCTACAAATCCCCAAATTCCATAATATTGCAGTTAAAGTGGTGTCAAATTGGATTATTTCAGCAGTGCAGATGCAGTCATAGTCAAATGAAATCTGGAGGCTGACATTGTCAAATTGACCAGATTTCATTTGACTAAGACTTTAAATACTGTGCAAGGTGTGTATAGAGTTTTTAATATATTTTAATTTTAGTTGTAATGTTTTTAACTTTTTAAAATTGTTAATTTTTTTTTTAAACATTGGATCTACATTTTAGTGCTTTGCATTGTTTTTAATTTGTGCTGTTTTAAATTTTGATAGCTGCCTTGAGTCCCTATACTGGCAGAAAGGTGGGATACTACTACTACTATTACTACTACTATGTCTCACCCCCCCTCCACCCCCCCATTGCTTTAGGAGCTAAGATGTTAGAACTGCTTGGAATCCTTTAAGAAACATGGCATAGATACGTACACAAGCAAGGGACTGATCTCTCGGAGATCACTTAGATAGAGCCAGAAGTATACCAGTGTTGCTGCAACCAGACGTTCTAACCTGAGAAAGATGCCAACTTACTTACCTACAGAATCTAACTTGGTGCCTTCAGTTGTGCATATATATATATTTTTGGTGGGGGGAACATGCCGTGCATGGGATAGGATGTGGGTAGGTTTAGTATTTCAAGTGTACTTTATGTAACGTACTCCCACTTCTGCTCTTTTAAATATGAAAAGCACATGAATTACTTCTGACATATTGTTCTTTTCTCAAGTCAGTTTTCTAAAATTATCTTGTAATGTGTAATGGAAAAAGATGTGGGCCGTTATATCTAATGGGTGGCAGTTCAGATAGCAAAGTTTTCTTTTGGACAGGAAATGTCTGTTTGTGGCATAGATGCAGGAGCTGATTCCAGCAATTAACTCTTGAGCATAATGGGAAGAGAAATGAATGCCCCATTCTTATAACCTGCTACTTTTCTCCACTAATTTATATTCTTACTTGGTTTGCATATTCATTCTGAAAGCATCTGGTGAGGATTTTGTTGTTGTTTGTTGGGTGGGCTTCTTTGTGTGTCTTTTGAATAATAAGAAAAGACAGAAATCAGATTCAGCAGAATGCAAATTAAAAGCAACAAATGGGATTTGGCATGTAAATGAAGGAATGAGGGAGCATTGGTCCACTCCTCCATTGCCACTGCTGTAATTTTTGGTGATACATCAATGTGTATGATTGCAGATTGTTTTGAGATATGCTTGTGAAGGTCATTGTAAAGAGAATCAAGAAAATGGCCTGCACAAATCCACACGTAAATGAATGGACCCATATTAACTCTTCTTAGTCCCGCTGTACTAATTAATGGGACAGACATTTTTCCTGTCCAGCTTTGGCTTGGCAAACCCAGGTGAATCTATAACTCTACCCTATTTCCTTTGGGCAAACTGGAAGCTCTCTTACTCCTGGCCAGACTATTTCAAGTTTAGGTTTGTCTGCTCAGAATGGCAGTGGAACACTAGAGTTTTAGACTGAAGTCTTTCCTGTGATCAGGTACCTCATTCTTTAAGTGGAGGTGTTAGGAATTGAACTTGGGCCATTTGACATGCAGAGCTTATGTCCTACCACTGAGTTATTGTCCCACAATTATACAGTATGCCCCTGAAATCTTCTCCCTTTAGTCATGGGGTAGCATCAAGTTGGCATCTGTGTGGACTGGATTTGGTTATTTGCTCTTCATACCATCAAAGACTTTGTTCCATTACTCTCTGGTTCACAAGGCACTTGTAATTAAGGAGAGAACTGCAGTTAGTTCAAGCTGAGATCCTTGCACAATAGTCCAGAATCCTAGTTTGGAGAGGCAGCAGGTGATACCATAATCCTTTACCAATGCTTTATACACAGTTTCAGTTTGTGATGCATTCTCGCCATCTGGCATCTCATCCCTCAGAGAGGATGCCATACTCTTGCTCTGTACCAATGGACCACTAGACTTCCAGCTTCCTGTTTGCTGTCTACTTGCCTGCCCCCAGGTATTTGTTTGACTACACTTGGATCTGGGTATCTGGCAGATAGGAAAGTGTCCCTGCAAATAAGGTCTGTATCCTGGAGCACTGTGACAAATGCTTCTGAAAATCTGCGCTACATCTGTTACTCGCTCCTGGTGTTAAAAGGATAGCAAATTACACAACTGAGCCAATGCAAAATATGTGGGATGCTCAGTTTCCTACATAACTGCCTATTTACTGCAGAGAATGAGAGAGAGAGTGTGTGAGAGAGAAAAAGGATGAAAGTGAATAAAGGACAGACAGTAAGTATGATTTGTGCATGTGTGTTTGGGAATAAAACAGTCAAGAGATTCTTCTACCTGTTTTTAGTATACTGCTGTGAAGGCACACAGTCTTTTTTTTTTAATTTTTTATTTCCAACATCACGAAGTCTAAAATATACACTTCTACAAGTATATAAAACAATAAAACAGTTATATACCGTAATCCTAATTCAACTAAATAGCTACCCTATTACATCATAATTATTTTATAAATTCTCTTCTTTATCTCTCTTTGGCTATTACTATTGCTATCTATTCCATTTATCCTATCCCTTCCTAAGGCTAAATACCAGTGTTCTCCCATATACTATTAAAACCTTCTACTAACTCTATTTACTTACTTATATTTCCTTTTCCGTAGAATCCTTAAATTCCTCTATAAGGACTACTCGCCTTCCTATTTATATCTCTTTATATTGTTACTAACACTGAGAGTTTCTTTTTGCTTTCTCATTTCCTTATTCATCAAATCCCATCTGTATAAAATCTCCCTTTTCTCTTTTTAGATATTCTTTCCACGGATTCCACACTTTACCAAATTCATCCAAGGTGCCATTTCCAAGTAACATTGTCAATTTATCCATTTCAAGATATTCCATGACCTTTAATCTCCAGTCTTCTATATTCGGCGTTTCCTCAAGTCTCCAAAATTTTGCAAAAGAGATTCTAGCAGCCGTCATTAGGAAGAAGAGCAGTTTTTCCTTCTCTTTATTTAGGTCTTGTGCGTCCGTTATGTTTAAGAGATACATCCTGGGTGTGGCTTTTCCCCTTATTTTTATAATTTTTCCAATTTCTTTATGTATTTGTTTCCAATATTTTTTTGCCTTATCACAACTCCACCAACAGTGAAGATATGTACCTACTTTTCTTTTACATTTCCAACATTTATTTCTGTTATTTTTGAACATCTTAGAGATCTTAAATGGCGTTAAATACCACCTATATATAGTTTTGTAGACATTTTCTTTCAACATCACACTTTGTGTAAATTTAATTTTTATCTTCCAAAGTTTCTCCCATTCTTCAAGGTGGATTTGTTCCCCTAAATCCTGTGCCCATTTAACCATAAATTCCTTCACTACTTCATGTTCTAGTTCAAATTTCCTAATTAGATTATGCAAATTAGAAATTTGTTTTGTTTGGTCTGTCATTATTTTTTCTAACTCTGCCTCAGCTGGACCGATGCCGTATATTTTATTGTCTAAATTAAATCTCTCTCTCAGTTGTCTGTAGGTGAACCAGCTACATGTGTAACCCTCCTTGGTCAATTCTTCCTGGGTTTTCATAATCCTCTTCCCTTTTTGTATCTTAGTTATGTCTTTATAAGTCACCCAATATTCATTCTTCAATTCTTCCCTTTTAAATATTGCTTCGTTTGCAGATGTCCATAGTGGCAATTTAGTACACCATTTGTTTTGATACTTTTTCCAAATTCTTAAAAGATTTTTTCTAATCAGATGATTATTGAAGTTGGCATCTACTTTGATTTTGTCATAAAATAAATATCCGTGTAGACCAAATTTTAGATCAATTTTCTCTAAATTTATCAACCTCTTTTTTTGCAGTTTCAACCAATCTACTACCCAATCCAGCACACAGGCATAATAATACCACCTTAAGTTTGGTAACGCCAATCCGCCCCTTTCAACCGTATTTTGTAATATTTTATTTTTAATTCTTGCTTTTTTCCCTCCCCAGATAAATTTCGAGATTTCCTTATCCCATATCATAAATGGTTTATCATTTCCAATTATGGGTAGGTTCTGAAACAAAAACATAAATTTCGGTAATACTGCCATTTTGATAATAGAAATCTTTCCCATCCATGAGGTTTGTAATTTAGCCCATTTTTCCAGATCTAATTTAATGCTTTTCCACATTTTTTCATAATTATTTTTAAATAACTCTATATTTTTTGTTGTTAAATTAACACCGAGGTATTTTACTGAGTAAGTATTTTAAAGCCAGATTCTTCCTGTAGAGACCTCTTTTCCTCTCTCGTCATGTTCATTGCCAAAATGCTGGTTTTTTCAACATTTACTTTATATCCTGCGACCTTTCCAAATTTTTTAAATAATTTTATCATTTGTGCTATACACTCATTTGGGTTTGCAATTGTTAGGACCAAATCATCCGCATAGGCTCGTAGTTTATATTCCATCCCCCTTAATTTAAATCCTTCTATCGTTTGATTCTGTCTGATCTTATTTAACAGCATTTCCAGGGACAATATAAATAACAATGGTGATAGGGGACATCCCTGTCTCACCCCTTTGAAAATCCTGCATGATGGGGTTTTTTCCCCATTTACTAAAATCTGTGTTTCTTGTTTTTTGTATATTCCCTCTACTGCACCTTGAAATTTTTCTCCAACCCCCATTTTTTTTAATACCCCAAACATGAATTCCCAATAAATATTATCAAAGGCTTTCTCCGCGTCTATAAAAAAAAGAGCCAATTTCTTATCAATTTTTTCCCCATGAATTTCTATTAAATTTAATAAGTTCCTAATGTTATCTTTTATTAATCTACCGGGGAGAAAGCCACTTTGATCAACATGTATCCACTTGTTCAATACTTTTTTTAATCTATCCGCCAATATTGTCACAAATAATTTGTAGTCCGAATTCAATAATGCTATCGGTCTATAATTTTTTGGATTTGTCGAATCTTTATATTCTTTTTGAATCAGAATCGTTATGGATTGTGTCCATGTTTGGGGTATTATCCCTTGTGAAGGCACACAGTCTGATCTGATTTTGGAAGCTGAGCAGGGTTGGACCTGATTAGTACTGGGAAGTCAGACCACTAAAGAGTCCCAGAGACTACCAGGTAGGATGAAGAACGAATTCTGCCTGAAAATCTGCAGAGGGTGTTGCTAGTCAGAGTAGACAGTATTCGGTTAGATGGACCTATGATCTAACTTTGTATACAGGTACTTTCTGTGTTTTGATTTGGTTCCATTATGCTCTACTTGTGTTTTTACATATGAGATAGATACAGTATTGCAAAAAGGCTGTAGGTCTCTTGTGCAGTGTCACCAAAAAGACACCAATCCTCAGAGTGCTGCCATTGGGTTTCTCCCCATTTGGGGAAATGGAAGAAATCTCAGTTGTGAGGGAGCACTGAATAAGAGGCCTAGAACTGGTTTGGTATATTTAAATATTTACATAGCTTCAATGGGGCCATTCCTGGAAATGCCTGGAAATGTATGGTAATACATGCCTGAATTACATACTGTATGAAGTGCTATTAACACAGTCTATGTGCGATTCCTTTTGAAAAGTGCTCTCAAGCATTAGAGCTGCAGTCTATTGACCAGGAGCACATAACACACTTGTTACAATAGTTCCACTGGCTATTGCTCTGTTTCCAGGCAGATTTCACACTCCTCTTTCTGACCTATAAAGACCTAGATGGCTCAAGTCCAGGCTGTTTTAGGAGAGCATTTTCTTATATGTGCCTTCCCAAATTCTGAGGTCTTCAGGAGAGATCTGCATGTCTGATGGGAATGTAGGAGAGGGCTTTCCCAAATAGCTGCTCCCGGGCTTTGAAAGTCCTTCCCTGGTGAGGCTAGAATGTTTCCATCCTTGCTGTCCTTTGATAGACAAGTGAACATCTTTATATTCTGACAAGCTTTTAGGAACTGACTGAGAACTTTTACGGTATGCTGTTCTATTGATTTTTATCCTTTGTTGTTTTAATGGTTTCATATAGAATTGTTTTAATTCAATAGATATTTTCAATGCAATAGCCTTTTGTGTGTTTACTTATGTAATTTGCATATGCTTTGTTTAAATTTTTATAACTTGAGTCCCAGTTTTGGAAAACAAATAGGATATACGTAAATTAATAATAACAGTAATAATAATAATGGTTATGTGCTTACTTCCATGGCAAATACTGTACAGTTGTCCCCCCTGTTCGCGTACTTGGGATCCACAGTCTTGATGACTCATGGACAGCAAGCGGGGAGGCAATAAAATGGCACGTGTGGGATCACGAGGCCATTGAAATCAATGGGACCCCAATATAGGTGATTTTTCTTATTCATGGTGGGGGTTCTGGACGGGATCCTCTGCGAATTGGAAGGGACGACTATATATTGATATTTGTATGTAGTTAATATCAGTACATACCATTTTTATCTTAGTTGTAGTCATACAAGGATAGTTGATATGTCTAGGTGATAGACTGTGGACTGGTGATTGACACACTGGATCTTCTGCTTTTCTGAAAAAAATATATATACCTAAGGCTGTGTTAAAAGTTATTTGTGGAGAATTTCTGGAATGATCAGGAAAAAAGGCATGTAAGTGCAGGTTGACTCTCCCTTATCTGAAGTGCTTGAATCCTGAATTTGGATTCTGGATTTTTAGGGGGATTTTAGAATACCTGTATTATTATTATTATTATTATTATTATTAACCTTTATTTATAAAGCGCTGTAAATTTATATATCATGAGACATCTTGGAGGTGGGACCCAATCTAAATACAAAATTCAGTTATATTTCATTTACACATATCCTGAAGGTAATTTCATACACAATACAGTAGAGTCTTGATTATCCAACATAAACGGGGGGCTCATAGTTGGATAGCCGAAAATGTTGGCTAATCCGGAGGGTCCAAGAAAAGTCTTGAAATCACTATGAATTGCAAACGTATTGAAGTTTTATTGCAGTAACAGTAAAAGTAACGTTGCAGTAACGTTATCGGAATAATATTGTAATGTATAAACCCTCCTCTAAAAATGTAAGGAAATCACTGATCAACATTGTGATGTACAATATGTACTGTATAAACAGTTCAGTCCTCTGAAAATGTAAAGAAATCACTGAGCAGCGACGTTGGATAATCCAGAACGTTGGATAATTGAAGGTTGGATAATCGAGACTCTACTGTATTTTGAAATAATTTTGCACATGAAACAAGGTTTGTGAAGCAAAGATGTCACTATCTCAGCCATTCATGGGAAAAGTTTTGGTTTGGGAGTATTTTAGATTTTGGAATTCTGGATAAGGGAAACACAACCTGCACTGCTATTTTGGTGAGGGGACGCGGGAGAGAAATGTGGAAAAATGCAGTGCTGTTTCCTAAAACCACTCTTGGTGGCCGCCATTTTAATTTCCCAGATGTCTTAGGACTCTTTCACACAGGGTTAAATTGGAAGGTTAAAGTAGCGCCAATTTGGTGTTATCCATTGGGTGTGCGTTACTTTGCGAAAGACGATCACACGAGATCGCAGGCAATACGGGGCCAATGCGGACGTTTCTTAGGGTCATTCCAGGATCACGTAACTTCGGAAAACATTGAAGTTACAAGTCCTTTTTCGCATACGGATTCAAAGTCAGTTCGAATTAGCTTTGTATAGAATACATTTTCACTGGGATAACCCCCATCATTTAAAACTTCAATTCCCATGATCCTCTTCAGCAGCTTGGTTTCCAGGTCACCTAGGGACTTCTCCGGCTTCCGTGAAGAACAGGAGCTGTTTTGAAGGGGGAAACAGCGAGGGGTGAAGGGCAAGGATGAACCTGCTCATGTTTTTTGCCCTCACTGTCCACCTCTAACTGGGCATTGGGGGAGGTTCCCCCATTTGATCTCCCCTGACAACCTCTTGTCCCAGTCATGTGCAAATATTGCTGTGGCTGCTGAGCTTGCAAGCCTGTAGTTTATTGTTATTACGTTTTGTATCTGGAAGTTTGTATATACATGTATATATGCTTATATACATATGCACACACACACACACACACACACACACACACATATATACACACATGCACATATATATGTACACATGCACATACGTGTATATATATGCATGTTTGTGTGTGTGTGTTTATATATGTGTATGTGTGTGTGTGTATGCGTGTAGATATATGAGTGTACAGAGGTCAGGACACACCCCTGCACTGTCTGTGCATTTGCAGGATTGTTAATTTGAAGTCTGCAGAGTGTGGGGTAGAAATTGATGTGACGCTCTCCTGCGAACTAGTGCAGGATTGACTTCACATTGGCAGCTGTGTTAGTTTTTGCTTGTGATACCTAACCATATTATTTTGCAAAACTTCGAATTGACCTCGCTGTCTCCTTCATTTGGAATTGAGGGACATTCTCCCATGTGTCTTTAGACAGAAGATGTAATGTGATGATACAACACTATTCTGTCAAGGCTTCTTAGGGGGAAAATGGAAGCTACTGTGAGAGGAATGAAACGAAAAGGGAAACATTAACCAGTAAGTGACCACTGGTGGGTGTCAGCAGGAGGTGTAGGTCTGGGAAGGGGAAATGGCATCCAGGAAATTGCTAGGAGCAACTTTGGGCAATGGGATAGGCTTTATCCTTTTGTCCTGCAGATTCTTCTTAGCTCAAATGGACAAAATCCATTGGGTAGGGGGGTCAGTTTGACATAAAATCCACTTTCTGAATTCTGCAATATTTTTGCATTTATTAATTGAGCCAGCATGGTGTCATGGTTTGAATGCTGAACTACGACTCAGGGAACAAGGTTCAAATTTTTGCTCAGCTGTGGAAGATCTTGAGCAAGTCACACCCTCTCTGCTTTAGAGACAGGCAGTGGCGAACCTCATCTGAATAAATCTTGCCAGGAAAATCTTGTGACAGGTTCACCTTCGGATTGCCATCAGTTGGAAACAACTTGAAGGTGCACAGCAAGCAAACAACACTTCCTCCACCTCTTCCACTTTGTGTTTGGAATGTCCGCATTGTATAGCATAGGTCACTTGTTTTGAGCGAGTATACAGGCTGCCTCAGCTGTTGGTGGAAGTGCCACAGTGTCTGAATCACTGCATAGACTGCTGCACAACGTCCCCCGCCTCCCATGCAGTCATGCTTGACAGTGCTGGTGGGAGGAAATTTCCAACTCCGTAAAGGTGCCTTTGTGTGGAGTTGGCAGTATTTGTTGGTCCAGACTTTGCCTTTAGATTTTGTCTGAGCATAAGTGTGTTTGTTAAAAACAACCCTCTCAACCTAACTCATTACGTTTTACAAGAAATATGTTTGTTAACAAATGTAGCCATTTACATCCCAGTCCAGCTCCACTCATGCAACAAATGGAATGTAAGTCTCCATGACTGCAACAGAATGTGGATGAGTGTGTGCATTCAGGCAATCATCTATTAAAATGAATACAATGTCCATACTCACATATTCTGGTGTGCCTATGTATGCTAACAGTTAAGAAGTGGCCTTATGTCAAGTGAAACCATTGTTCCATGTAACTTACTGTTGCCTGTTACCCTGATTGGGGGTAACTCCTTGCAGATCTTTCCCACCTTGCCTGGAGCTACCAGGGATTGGTCATGCAACTTGCTCCATGCAGAGCCTGCTTCCATGCATGAATCTCCTCGGGATCAGAGTGTCAGATTAGCCTGTGTATGCCTGATTCTTAAATATTAGAAAAAGACTGATCTCTGAATGCATTGCTTCTATAGTATTGTTCTGTCTATCTCCATGCAACATTTTTCAAAATAGTCCTCAAATACAGTGGTGTGCAACCTTTGGTCATCAATCTGTTTTGTGCTTCAGTTCCTAGAAGCCCCAGCCAACTTGATCAACATTCAGGTCTAGAAATTGTTTGGTACATTTATGGGAGCTGCAGTCCAAATTATCTGGAGGACCAAAGGTTGGGAACCACTGGAAGTATGAGATGTGCCAGATAGCAAGGCATGGAAGCAGGAGGAAGGGGCCAGGAAAAGGCAAAAGGAGAGTTTAACCCTGCTCTGGTGACTCTGGGCCCAAACAGACAGGCCAAAATAAAGCTGCTTCGGGTCACTTTGGAGGTATGCTGTTTAAATGCTGCATGTGTCCCAAGAGGCCAGAAGCTGTGCCAAAGCCACGCTCGTCCTAAGGAGCTTTGGCACAGTTTCTGGCCTCTTAAGATGTTTGTGTCATTTAAATAGCATACCTCCAAAGTGATCTGAAGCAGCTTTATTTTGACCTGTCTGTTTGG
Organism: Sceloporus undulatus; assembly: GCF_019175285.1. NCBI lineage: Eukaryota > Metazoa > Chordata > Lepidosauria > Squamata > Phrynosomatidae > Sceloporus > Sceloporus undulatus. The sequence goes on along the minus strand of NC_056523.1, from coordinate 27,224,054 downwards.
GCCCTTTGTCACCTCCCCCCCATTTGATTCTACTCTTGACCTCTGGATGCCCCATACTGCCCCCTTTTTCTGGCAAAAACATCAACTAAGTTTATAGGAGTGGAAATTAACCCTTTAAATAGATTGTAAGGTCCTCCTGCATTGTTTAACATTAGAAAAACTGTTTTTGGAAGTGTCATTTGAAATGCTTCCAGTTTTTTGTTTTGTTTCTGTTTAGTATTTGTGACAATCTGTGGGGCTTCTGAAAGGTCCATAGAGGGAGGAATTTGGTGCCCAGACCCACTGCAATTGCCCACGTCTGCTTCTAATGTTCTCTTTTTGGAAGATGCTGTAGAAACATGAGAATGCATGGGAAGGAAAGAGAATCATAACATTATATTGCTTGTGTACATTAACCTACCTCACAGGGTTCTTGTGAAGAATGGGAAGTTGGGGAAACAATGTATAGAACTTGATATTTCTTGAAGGCAAAATGAGATGTTCAGTAAACAGATGAAAATTGTAGGTTTGTTTTTCCTTATTGTGCAACCCAGCTGACCATTCACAACAGTAATTGGGGTTCAGTTGAAGACTGTGGCAAGTGCGACACACAGCCTGGGTCCTTTGGGACTGTTTGTCACTAGCCAGCGATACCTGAGCCCTCTGCAGCCCCCTAACTGGGTTAGACATGGCTGTTACTTCAAATGAGCCAGAGGAAACCTATTACTTCAGCCAGGGATTGGGAAGAGGGTGGTTCTTCAGAGTTCAATTACAATCCCTAGCAGTTTAAATGATAGTTGCTGTGCCATAATCTAAAATAAATTGCTTTTTACAAGAAGCCATGTAAGTTTTTGCTCTGTGATGCCAAAAAGGCTGCTTCTTTTTTCTCTCTTTTTAAAAATCTCATCTGAAATTCAAGCAGCACCAACAGCCTTGCCTTTGAACTCCCCTCCATACCTCAAAGAGAATTAGCCTCTTCATTGGGGCTTAGGCATCTCTTTAGACCTGACATTTACATTTAAGAAAACAATACTCTCTCAGGGTTGGAGTTCCTCTTCCTCCTTTTACATGCAAGTATGTTACCTTCTCCTTTTCCTCAATCATTCTGCCTCTTTACAAACTCTCCTGCAGGATTTTCTATCTGTCCTCAGCCAAAATGAAAGAAAAAAGGCAAAAAAAGAAGAGGAGGCATTTCTTATCCTCAGACCCTTGCGACTAGGAAAATGCCCACCCCAAATCCTAATTGAATCTTTCCCAAGTTACTGCAACAAGGGAAGCAAGGGGAGAAAAAAAATATGGCAAAACCTTTAGGTTTAACCAAACTGGAATTGTCCCTCTTTGAGGAGATGGGTGGCACTTTTGCTGTACTTTTGCAAAGAAGTCAGCACGTCTTATTAGCTCCACAGCTGGTAAGGAATCCTTTTTGGCTCTCAGGAGATCTCTGATCTGCAAGTTTTAATTTGTATTGCTTCCCAAAGCACATGAAGCTTTTGCTGGGAAAAGAATAGGGGATAGAAAGATAAGAGAGAGGTCAAAAAAATATGACATAGGAATATTGGTGGAACATCCTGGGTAGAGAGGGATCATAATTATCAGTGGTCTGGGCTGGAGGACTCAACCACTTTGGAGTACAGTGGACCCTTGTTATACGCTGGGTTTTGGTTCCAAGATCCCCCGTGGATAACAAAATCCGTGGATGCTCAAGTCCCTTTAAATATGATGACAGAGCAAAATGGTGTCCCTTATAAAAAATGGAAAATCATGGTTTGATATTTGAAATTTATACTTTTTTTGAACATTTTCAAACTGTGGATGCTTGAATCCGTGTATAAAAAAATCTGTGTATAAGAAGGGCCGACTGTATGTTATACCATGCATCCCCTTAAGCGTGTGGGCCTCTTGTGTATGTGTGAGAAGGAGAGTCAGGAAGGAAAGAGCATATAGATGGGGTTGCAGCAGTAATGTACTATACACTTCAAGCCTGACAGAGAGTTCTGTGATGGCACTATTGAGAGTGTTAATGCTCAGTAGAATTGCATCACAAAAGAAAGCAGGCAAAAGAGGGCAGTTTTGCATAAAAACTGGCAAATCAATACATATTTATAGAGGTCAGATTAACAAAAAATGATTGCAGTTTAGATAAGAATGCAGTGTTGTTAACTGCCTTCAAGTCGCTCTTCCACTGCTCTGCTTAGGTCCTGCAGATTCAGGCCCGTGGCCTGCCTGATTGAGTCTATCAATTCGGTGTGCGGTCTTCCTCTCTTTCTTCTAACTTCAGCCTTTCCTAGCGTTATTATATAATACAGTAAATTCTTATACAGTACAGTATAATACAACATACCTCATCATATTATTGAAGATGGACCAGGTGAGCAGTGGTCTTCCCTTGTCTGCTGCCTAGGTGCAAGCACTTGTTGAGGTGCAACTTTGTGAGCCCTGAATTTCTCCTCCTCTACACAGCATTTGGACTGGAACATCCTTCAGGAAGACAGCTGTTTTCTGATAACCCTTCAAACAGAAGATAGCCTTCCGTAGTAGAGGATATATGGTCACCATATATACTGTCCTGCCTGTATTACAAGTATTCACCACCATTGTGAGCAGGTCCCTTTCAGAATGGCTAATCCCACTGGCCCACCAGGCTTTGCCCTGTGATTTGGTTGCTGTGGCAATGCTGCGCAGCAAAGAGGGGTGGCTTTTTGCCACCGGTGTGTACCGGCCCATTGTTAACAGTGATTGGCAGTGGTTCCTGAGAATTTTAGGCAGGAGTTGTTGCAGATGCTATTGAGAATTCCAGGGATGGACCCAGGTTCATCTGCATGCATAGCCCATGTTCCAGCATGAACTATGGATTTCGGGTCTTGAAGCAGCAATGGTTTGACTTCTACTGGAGCTTACACGATGATATGGAAATTCTTGTTCATCTACCCAGGGTAATGTTCACCTTGTGCTAGATGACTCTTCCTGAAGGTTAGTAGTAAAGGTTTGCAGCATGAAGTGTTCCTTACTCCATTATTGTCACAACATATACAAATTGCTTCTGTTGTATGGATTGCCTTTTGCAGTGGGCCCTTGGTATCTGCTGGAGTTTGGTTCCAGGAACCCCATGGATACCAAAATCTGTGGCTGTTCAAGTCCCATTAAATACTGTATAACGGTGTAGTAGAATGGTATCACTTATATAAAATGGCAAAAGCAAGGTTTGCTTTTTGGAATGTACAGTATATCTTTTTTTAATGTTTTCAAGCCGTGGATGGTTGATGCTGTGAATAAAGGATCCATTGATATGGAGGGCCAACTGTATCAGCTTGGACTGGTATGCCACTTGCACTCATACCTGGACAGAGACAGCTGGGGCTTAGTTATCCATGGTTAGATTGCTGTAATGCAAGATGCATGGAGCTGATTTTGAAGATTGTTTGTGGTCTGCACTGAATGCAGACTACATCTTCAAGGCTGCTGCCTGGAAGAAGGCATTTTGGTCTTCTTATGCCAGCACTATGCCAACTGCACTGGCTCCTAGTCCATTTCTAGGCTCAATTCAAAATAATGGTTTTGATTTTGTGCACGTCATGGCCTTTCATAACTTGGGTCTGTTCTGTCCCCTGTCACTGGCAACTCACTTCGCCCAAAAGTTTCTCTTTACACAGCTTTCATTGCTGGACATTTACCAACAAGATGTTCATAAAACTTGAGACTTTATCCTTTATGTGCAACATGTATCTGAAAGATAAATATATGGCAAGGCATACTGAACAATTCTGCTGAGAATTACCAAGGGAATCAGGTCTGTTTTAAGAAGAAATGAGTAGCTTGTTCTTCAGTTTCCCTTCAAGCTGATAGCTCTGTCCTGTCTTAGTTTCATTGTCTTTTCTTTTCCCCTTGGCAGGAAAGTTTGAGCTGCTGGCTGCCCTTTCCAAAGCTGCCCGTAAGTCTCTTCAGCTAGAGCAATTGGCTTGCTTGGGATAGACCTGGATGCTTTACCACTCTCCCTAATCTAAATTATGCTTCCAGTGTTCCTTGTCAGTGAGGTCTCAGCACATTGACAGACAAAATTAAAAGCCATAATTTATTGAAGGAGAAAAAAAACCTGAACATATAATCCAGCCCTGTTCTCATGCAAATTTATCCGATAGTTAAATTCAAGCACACACAATCAAGTCAAAGTACACTTCGGTTCTTTACTGATTTGTCTAATAACCCTGAAGCTGTTATTTGAGATTACACGTGTCCAGGAGTGTGTGTATGTAAGTGAGTGAATGAAAAATCTTGGCATTTATTCTGGGACAGACGTTCAGTCAGGCATGCTTTAACAAACTAAATGTATAATGAGGTGTTCCAATAGATGCACTTGATGGATCCACTCGTCCCTATCCTCTTCACTTTAAGTTGACTTTTTGTAGTTATTCACCCTGATCATATAACTGATATTGTCTATTACTCTTAGGTTTCAGAAGGGGGAGAATGTGTGTCTTGGGATCAATAGTGGCATTAGAATAAGTGTTATGGGAAGTGACGCCACAACAGATGACTGTATTCTCATGTCACTCATCTGTATTTTGAGATAGATCGGGCATGTTTGGCTTGACATGGAGTTGCTGGTTAAAAAATTCTACTGTCTTTTCCTCTGCCCCTTTCCCCAGTGTGGTTATTTAACAACATTCAATGTTGTTTCTCCAGACGTTGGACTAAAGCTTTCATAATCCCTGGCCTTTGGCCATGCTATGTGAGGCTGGTCAAAGTTACTGACCAAAACATCTGGAAGGCTGCTCGTTTTCCATCCCAGACCTTAATATTGATATCAACACAAAGATCATTTTTTAAAATAGATGTTTATGTCAACACCTTTGATAGTTTGGCACAGTTTCCAACTGACAGATATAACAATAATAATCTTCAAAACTGAAGATAGTGAGAAAAAATAGAAAGGTTGAAAACAACTAAAAAGGCACCAGAGCAAGTGAAACCTTGGCGGGGTACAGACCGCCGCTTTGCAGTGGTCTGGCGCCGCCGCCAGAAGGTCCGCGGGGGAGCCGGAGCCTTCAAACGGCCCGACTCCCGCGCGGACCGAAAAAAGAAGCTCCAAAATGGAGCTTCTTTTTGCGTCGCGTTTGCGACGTAGCGAGGCGCCAGGGGCGCGCTCGCTACGTCAGCAGCGGCGCGGCGCGTCTGGACGCTGTGCGTCCAATACGCAAAGATGGCGGCGCCCATGTAGAAAGGGCGCCGCCATCTTGTACGTATTGACTACGTATTAGGGTTAGGGGGGTGCGGAAGCACCGCCCCTTCCTAACCCTAATACGTATTCAATACGTATTTTTTGGCGGTTTGTAACCCGCCCTTGTGAAGCTAACATTTTTAAAAGGCCAGCGTTCTTCAGATTTCTGGGCGGAGAGAGGAAAAAACAGGATGACTACTACTTATCTCCTCCTCTTCTCAGCTCTATGTAAAATGTAACTTCTAGTTCCATGTATTGCTGGTAGGCCTCCCCCCCACCAAATGACAGTGCAAACCATGACTTTTGCTACCACAGCTCTGCATCGCTTGGCTAGCAAGGCAAAATGTGTTGATGTTTATGCTGCAGTAATTTTCAAAGAAGTAACCGTGTTGGTCTCTTGCAGCATATAAGAATATATTCTTATTCTTTAATTTAAATCATTTTTTATTTCTTTCATTTTATTGGAGCAGCTGTGGAGCACCTGGGAAATGCACATGGAGCCCTAAGGGCTCCACAGAGTACAGCTTGGGAACCCCTGACCTCGAGTTAAAGATCAGTAAGATTATATAGTCTTACTGTTAGTCTACATAAATGTCCCTCCAAGCCCACCTTAACAGCCAGCTTGGAGCTACATATGGGCTTGGAAGAGATTTGTGGTCTTACAGTAAAACTAACATATATACTTGACTATAAGTTGAGAAATTTATGCCCCAAAATGGACTCCAAAATCATGGGTAGACTTATATACGGGGCACTAAGTTAATGCTGCTTATAAAGTTCCTAAAAGAACTGCCCCCCTTACTCTGTAGCCAGGGATTTTTAAACAGCTTCCCCATTTTCCATGCCTAGACTGTGACCCTTAGGAGAGGTCCAGATAGGAAAATACAGGCGCGTTACAGACCGCCAAAAAGAGGCGGCCTGCACCCGTCCCTTTCCCCACCAGTCGGGGCCTCAGTGGCCAGAGCGGCAGCCGCTGAGGCCCCGATCCGCCGCTTTCCAGGCTGCGGGGAAGCAGCAAAAGGCCACTTCCCCGAGGCCTGGAAAGGGGTGTCCTTGGGGCTTCAAGCCCCAAGGACACCCCGCGGTGGCGAGGAGGAGGAGAAAGGGGCAGCTTGGCCCCTTTCTCCGCTGCGTTGCTGGGTGCAGCCATCTAAAGGCTGTGCCAGCGATGCAAGACCAGGAAGGAGCTCCGTTTTGGAGCTCCTTCCTCCGCTGAGTAAAGGGCGCGCTAAGCGCCCTCACACGGCGGGATGGTATCACGTCCGTGCCACCTCATTTGGAGGCGGCGCATTTGTGACGCCATCATGGCGGCCCCCATGTAGATGGGGCGCCGCCATCTTGTACGTCCTCAGGACGTATTAGGCTTGGGGGTGTCAAGAAGTGACGCCCCTTTTTAAACCTAGGACGTCCTGAGGATGTCCCTTATGGCCGTCTGTAATGTGCCGTAGAGAGGGAAGTGGTACTTTGTTTTACCCTTTAGATCTTTTGTAACATGCCCCAGTTACATGATTTTGGCCCCCAAAACTGCCCTCAACTTATACATGAGGTCAACATATACATGACTATATATGGTATGTAATCTTATTGATCTGTAACTCTGGGTTATGAAACTAGCTACAGTACTGAATACCATCCAGGATCCTTTGGAGAACTCTCATTTATAGGGTCATTATAAACCAAAGTTGAGCTAATAGGCACAAAACAACAGTAATAAGGGGGGGGGGGGGAGGAGCAAACAAAAGAACAAAGAATTTAGCATCTTAAAAAGCTCTTCAATGGTGCTGTGGCTTTGGATGCTGGGTGAAGGTTCCAGAAAGGATTTGACTCTGTCTTCTGTCACTGGCAGGTTGTGTGTTAGATTACTTTTCTTCATGAAAGTATATTTTGTGCTGCGTTCCCCCCCACCACCACCACCACTTTAAACTTAAAGAAAATGGTCAACATTATCATAGACATCTGGGTTGCTATGTCTTCTTTTTCTTTTTTAAGAGACTGTATTAACTCTGCTGTTTGTTATTAGTTTTGGGTTTTGTCCAATAATCTATCCTCTGAAAAAAATGAAAATTGGAAGCTGGCTCCAACCTGTCGCAGGGCAGAGGGCTTAATAACATTTGGTTCCATTAATTTCTCGGGCAGCCAAGCTAGAAGTTAAGTTAAGAAAAATCCCTCTTATTGTTCGGAAAAGGGAAGAGATGAATTTAATGTACTCATTATGGGGCATGAATGAGAATAAGGAAACAGATCCAGGAAGTGACAGAAGAATTTATGCAGTCTCTTCACCATTTTGTTAACTTTGTTAGATTTTTTTTTAATAGGTAGGATCCAGGAATCAACGTGGGTTTTTTTTTACCTCTGATGTCTTCTCCCACCTTCCTTCAAGGATAAATATTTGTAAGAGGGACCTATGTATGTTGCTTGCTCCAAGAAATGATTGCAACATAGATTGTTATTGTGTGATAATTCTCCCATAAAAATAAAAAGAGGGCCTAGCAGCTAGCAAACCCCTTAAGATTAGGTTACTTAAAAAAAAAAAAATCCATGCCTATCTGCAAAAACTCTAAGGAGCTGACAAAACAGCACAAATTTCACATAAGGTTTGTAGCAACTGCTAAAACAAATAAACAAAACAGAGGTGATAATAAAAACATCCTAATTAAAAACAGTTGGGGTAAAACAACTAAAATGTTTTTTAAATGAAATTTTGCCACAATCCTGTGAGCGTTGGTCTGGGAGTAAGTGCCTTTCATCTGCAATAGGATTTAATTCTGAATAGATTCACATCCTAGATGTTTGTTTTTTTTACCTTGTACCAAGTCCCACTCAACTCAGTTGACTTATTTCTGATGAGACTGGCGTAGGATTTCACTGTTCGGGGGAAAAACCCACGGTGAAATAAGCTTTACGTTGCTTCAAGAAACTAAGGGCCCATTCACACTACCATATATCCCGGCGTCCAACCTGAATTAAAAGTGAGATGTTCCCACTGGTGTTGGGTTTTTCACACCAGGATCAGGGGCTTGCACACCCAATGTAGGACAAATGCCCCTCAGCGCGGGATATTTGAAACCGGGGATTTCCCAGTGTCTTTTTGAAAAAACTGGGGCCAGGCCAATGTGAACTTGGCCTCGGTCATGATCGGGTCATTTAGGAGGAGGGATCAAAGTCAGAGGTGCCTCCCCTCTCACACCGGTTGCTTTGCAAGTGGCATTTTATTTTTTGACAGATTATGCGAATGCTGGTGCTTGGAATGTGTGAATGCTTGTGCTCCATATGTGTATATAGGAAGGGAACCTTGCTTTGGGGACAAAGGAATGAAAAGAGCCAGGAAAGGAGATCTTGCTTTGGGGGACAAACGGAGGGGGAATCCCAGGGAAGGAGATCTTGCTTTGGGGGCAAATGGAGGGAAAACAAGACAGTTGACAATTTGACAGAATATGTGAACCTTGCCGCTAGTTTTTTTTTAAAAGGAGGGGGGAAGCACTTAGGCCGTTGATGAATGGTTGCATGACACATCACCACTGACATCATTTGATTGACAACAAGGAGGCTCCATCTTAAACCACTACTTTGGTGAGTGTGAACATCAGCAGGATAAATTACACTGATTGGGGTAAAGGTAGTGGGAACTTCTTTCCGGGGAGATTCGGTAGGGGGATTACTGGATCTGTCCAGATCTACCCGGGACAAATGTCCATGTGAGAATGGGGCCTTAGAAGGATTCAGACATATGTACCAAGTAGTTCTGTAAGGCCTAGGCCAGTGATGGCGAACCTATGGCATGCGTGCCAGAGGTGGCACTCAGAGCCCTCTCTGTGGGCACATGTGACGTCGCCCCAGCACAGAGTTTGCCAGAGTTTGTTACTAGAAAGCCAGATGGACATGGCACTTTGCAATAAATATGTGGGTTTTGGGTTGCAGTTTGGGCACTGAGTCTCTAAAAAAAAAAAGAGTGTGCTGTGGCTCCTTGTTTTGCATTGGGAAATTTCATGCTGACCATAAGGATAGCCTGAAAACTTTCCTGCTTTTAAAAATCTAAGGGGTTGTTTTCCTGTGTGCTGCAGCGTGGGAGCATTGGTTCACCTTAATTCAACTATGGCTCAGTTTTTGGACTGGACCTCAGCTGAAGTCCAGCAGCTGAAGTCTCTGCATTTGAACCTCCATGTCTATAGCCACCCAAGGATTGGCAGGAGATATGAGATCAGCATCTAGTCCAGAGCTTAGAAATCTTCTATTTTTGTCTGGAACTCCCTAAATCCCTCAGTCATCACGACCATGGGAGTTGCAGTTCAAAAATAACATTTCCAGGCAGCATTACTGTGCTAGGGCTCACTAGGTCTGATGCTACTGAGTCCATTAAAACAACAACATGTTATGATCAAAGAAGTCAACTGGGCATGTATATTGTTACACATGCTGGTATTTTTTTTCTTTTAAAATATAGTCTCTCTACAAAAGAATGGTGTTTAGTCTCAAATAAATGTGTTGAGCTCCAAGAGCAAACTCCTTTTTATTGCTGGAGCAACAATCATGCTATGATGTGAAATATGAAACACTACTGTTGTGGTGACGATAACTGTTGGCAAACATTTCCCTCATCTAATGTACCAGGAATGAAGAAGCCATTTTAAAGCATGGAGTAGCAAGGGGTGGATCAGTCACTTTGTTTAATTGCTCATAACCATTGGCTCTTAGAAATTTTATTTTACAAAAAAAATGACCAAGACGTTCAGCCAAGTAATCAGATCAATTCTTTATATACACAACTGAATTGCAACTCCTTTTTAAACCTTTAGTGTAATCTTTATTGTATCCATGGCCAGTAAAGCTGTTGGCTTGGTTATGTAAGAATCCATATTTCTATTTAGGGCAGGGTAAAAGAAAAGATACTGTTTACTGGCAAAAAGGGAGGGGCAGGTCTAGGTCTCTTCTCCACTGTAGTTTGACACTGATTTAACTGCCATGACTCAGTGAAGGTGACCAAAATGGTGAAAGGCCTGGAAACTATTCCCTATGAGGAGAGACTTAGGGAACTGGGTATGTTTAGCCTGGAGAAGGGAAGGTTAAGAAGTGATATGATAGCCCTATTTAAATATTTGAAGGGGTGTCACATTGAGGATGGAGCGAGTTTGTTTTCTGCTGCTCCAGATAATAGGACATGGAACAGTGGATTCAAGCTACAGGAAAGAGATTCCACCTCAACATTAGGAAGAACTTACTGAGAGCTGTTCGACAGTGGAACACACTCTTATTTGGGAGTGGCTTGATTGTGTATTCCTGCACGGCATGGGGGTTGTACTGGATGGTCCTTGAGGTCTCTTCCAACTCTATGGTTCTGGGATTTGTAGTTTTATGAGATACAGTTGGCCCTCCATATCTATGGATTCTTTATTCATGAATTCAAGCATCCATGGTTTGAAAATATTAAAAAAATATATAAATCTTAAAAAGCAAATCTTGATTTTGCCATTTTATATAAGGAACACCAATATATATATAAGGTCATTTTATATAAGGGACAGCAATAGTATGCCATTTTATTTAATGGGACTTGAGCATCCACTGATTTTGGTATCCATGTGTGGTAGTGGCCCGGGAACTAAACCGTAGCAGATACCAAGGGCCCACTGTATTTAGGCTTCTTTGTCGGAGAGCCTTGATCCATAATAAACTACAAATCCCAGGATTCTATAGGATGGAGCCATGGCTGTGAAAGTGGTGTCAAACTTCATTATTTCTGCAGTGCAGATTAGATCCTAGCCTCACGAGGGAAGGAGCCCGGGAGCTGCCACAGAGAAGACTTTATCTCATGTTCTCATCATGCCCATTATGGGAAGAGAGAGAGCAAGCCCTGCCTCAAAGGTCTTGATATTCAGGAGATATGGACTTAAAGAATCATAGAGTTGGAAGATACCCCAAGGGCCATCCAGTTCGACCTCTTGCAGGAACTCACAATCAAAGCACTCCTGACAGCTGGCCATCCAGCCTCTGTTTAAAAACCTCCAAAGAAGGAGACTCTATCAAAGTCCAAGGGTGCAATGCACACAGAAAGCTCAGAAATGCATGGATTTCTGACCACAAATGCCATTCCTATCTGTGTTACCAAGGGCCCACTTCTGAGAGGTGCAAATTGACTTATCTCACATGAAAGTACGAACCTGAGATCATCAAGTCCAACAGCTATCCTCTCCAGTTATCTCACCACCTGTGGCTGACATCACTTTGTCTCTGCAATACTGTTCTACTACTGTATAACTCACCACTAAGCCTTCCCATTGTTTTATAGCAGGGCAGTTGCATTTGCAACTCCTGAAAGAGCCACAGCAAGAGATGATGCCTCCCTCATTCCACTTTTCATGCCCTCTCTTATCTATTTCAAGTATTGTTGCCCATTCCTAGTTTACCCAGATGTTCCCATCTCAAGGAACACAGATCTCTTTCTTATGGAAGAGAATACAGTTGGCCCTCTACATTTGTGGCTTTGACTTTTGTGGATTTGATTATTCATGGATTCAGTTAATATGTTCTCTCCAGAAACATCTAGGTCCTCCAACATGACTCTGCTGGAACTGACCATAGACTTTCACTGGATGATGTAGACATTCCTAGAAAAACACTTCTCTAGGCACGTGTAGGTCCTCCAGCACAGTTCTATGGTCAGTTCCCTGCAGATGTTGACCACAGATTGCACTGGAGGACCTAGAAATTCCTAGAGACCTGTTAAAAAAATATTACTGCAAGTTTTTAAAAATCTATTTTCCCACTATCACAGGGGTCCACAACAAATGTGGAAGGCTCATTGTATTTTAGATCTTCTTGACAACAATGCACACCCACATTCCCTGTTCTGCAAAGGAGACACCCTCATTTGCGTATGATTTTCTAGGACATGCTATCTTTTTCTTTTAACCTAACCCCGAGGCAACCAGAGTGGTACCCTGAGCTTTTGATTAGAAATAAATGAGATCATCCCCACCCATTCAAGAGATCAAGGGAGGAGGGTCTGAGATATTTCTCTCCCTTGGTGCCTGCTTCACATTGGAGCTAAAATGGTCGAAATCATAATGAGAAGATCGATCTGTAGAAATATGTAGTAGAAGGACTTATTGAGTTACAGTCAGCATGGATTTACAAAATACAGATCACGTCAAAGAAACCTGAAAGCCTTTTCCAATATAGTCACTGAGTGGGCGGAGAAGGCAGATGTCACACACATAATAAGTTTGAGTAGCAGCAGGGCCTTTGACACTGAACCACACAGGAAGCTAACAATACTTTTGACAATCCATGCACTGGTTGACAGAGGAAATAGTACGATATTATTGATGATTGTATCAAAGGTAGAGCAAGGGAACACAAATCCTGAGGCCACGACCCTACAAAGACCAGCTGGAAGGAAAACTTTTGTTATTCCTCTAGTAACAGGAGAATCTGGGTGAGGAGAAGTGTGGCTTTATTCTTGGATTTAAAGAGTTTATTATGTCCTTTTAAAAATATTTTAATAGGCAGAGTGGAAGCAGGAGGTGGGTGAGAGAGGCAGAGCTTCCCATTTGTGAATGGCATAAAGCAACAGCAGTCCAAGCCTTGTAAGTGAGGCAGAGCCAGGTTGCTCTGCTCCCTATTCTGCACAAAGAAGCAGCTTTGCAAAATTGCCAGATACAATACGAAGGCAGTCTCGCTGTGTCAAAGGGATATTTGGGGAAATGCATTTTATTGTCTCAGGTTTTATTTACAATGGTTGATAGTTGGTGCAGTTTTTATTATGTCTGTATTTTATGCACTAAGCTGCCTTCGGAAGCCTACACTCTTGAAGTTTAAAGCAATCTGGGGGGGGGGGGATTCTCTGGCTCTCCAGATGTACTTGGGCTGCATTTTCCAGCACCACTGGCTTTTCTGGCTGAGGCTGCTCGGAGCTGCAGTCCAGCAAATATGGAGGGCTGCACAATTCCTGCCTCAAGATTAAGTAAATATATCCCCTTTCAGATACCTCACAGGCTACTGTTAACCTACTAAGTTTATCACTGGAATTGTACAGTTGGCCCTTCACATTTGCAACTTTTGCGGGTTTGATTATTCGAGATTTGATTAATGTGTTCTTTTTAGAAATCACTAGGTCCTTCAGCATGACTCTACTGCCAACTTTCTCCAGACTTTGTGCTGGAGGACCTAGAGATTATTAGAACATTTCTCTAGGCATTTGTAGGTCCTCCAACACAATTTTGTGGTCAAATTCTGATAGATGTTGACTGTAGAGTTGCACTGGAGGACTTAGAGATGTTCTCAGGTTAAAAAATGAGGTTTTCCCACATCCCCAGGGGTCCTGTGTTTCTAATCCCAGTGAATGTGGAGGCCCACTGTATACCCTCTTAGGCAGGTGTCTTCAAACAGGCCTAAAACAGGAGAGTTTCTCTTAGGCAAAGGTCAGGGAAGAGCAGACTCTGAAGAGTTGACGTCTTATAAGGAAACACTGTTATTCCACTGTGTTTCTGTACAGTGCATGAGGAGCTTTCAAATACTCATTCTGCCTCTTGTACAGTCAGCCCTCCATGCAACTTTGAATTTGCAGATTTGATTATTCATGGATTTGATTAATATATTCTCTCTAGGAATTTTCTCCCTCATTCATGGGGGTCCGGTGACTCTAACTGCAACAAATATAGAGGGCCCACTGTAATCTCAATTGGGGACAAGCCCAGAAACAGGTCAGTCACAGTAATCTCTGTCTCTACTACTTTTTGTGATAAGTGTGCCCTTCCAACAGAACAGCATGCATATAGAAAGTGGGATTTTACCAGAGACTTATTAAGGCATTTCTTACTAGGTTTGAATCAACGCAGAGCCTAGTTCTGGCCTCTACATCTCTGCATTGCTTGTGGCAATGAGTCTGAAGAGGAGAAAATTCTTTTTATGTGCCAGGTCCTCATGCAAGCAACAATCCTGATCTTCTAGCATTCTTGCTCATACGAGAAATCTCTATATAAGCAGTTACTTCTCTTCAGATGTGATGCTTTTCAAGTAAGAAAAGCACTGACTGGGCAGGGGAGCTAGGTGCTCCATTGCTTGTCCATTGATTCACACTTGGTAAGTTACTCTAAAAAAGGACCCCTGTTAAACACATTTACCAAGCTTCCCTCAAACCCTAACTTTCTACCACACAGTTCCATTAGGAATAGTCATACATTCAGGAAGAACTTCCTCATGGTAAGAACTGTGACAGTGGAATAGCCTGCTTTGGAAGGTGCTGGACTCTCCTTGGAAGGTTTTTAATAGAGCTTAGATAGTCACTCCTCAGTGCTACTTCATTAGTGGACTCTTGCATGGCAGGGGGGTGGACTAGACCCTTGCGGTCCCTTCCTCCTCTATGATTCTGTGATTTTTGGAATATATAGGGCACAGTCCTGCTTCTAAGTCCACCAGATTCCAAAGAGAGGAAAACCCTATTTAGACTTTCTAGTTCTGTGCAAAATTGACACACAAGTGGGGAAAGAACAAGCTAGTCCCTTGTAGGTAGGCTACTGCACATTGTAGAACCCTAATTTCTACATTGTTTGGAGGGACTGCAAGAAGTAGAAAGAATTATCTTCGGAAAATTTCTCTCTCTTACTCATGGTTTTTCTTCTCTGTTTCTGACTATTCACATAGGTAAAATCATCTCTGTATCTACTCAGGAGTAATATATATGAAATCAGTGGGATTTAAGTGGTATTGCAGCTGAAATTATGTGCTTTACGCTCTGATTCAAATCAAAGGGACTCAAAAGTGCTTTCTTGGGTTGCGCTGTGTCCTCCGTGTTATATTGCCCAGGATGAATTCCATCGAGATAATTGGAACACAGTTGTGTAAACTAATGCTGAAGAGAGATAAATAGGCCTCCAGTGGTTATACAGTTTGGATGGAGCCTTATTATTTCTGATGCAGAAACTATAACTAAATTACATCTGGATTGTTACCAGGAAGAAGGAAAAAGAAAAAGGTAGAGGAGACAGTAGAAAGGTATTTTAGCCATAGACATTATGTTTGTGCTGGAGATGGGGTGAAATTAATTTTAAAATGAAATTCATGATGGAAATTAGATCAAAACAAAGGATTCAGGGATATTACAGTCAACCTTGCTGAATATTCCTTTCTGTATAAAGTTTTAAATAGTTTGAGAAAATATAGGGAGGCACCCAATTTTTTCCCCCCCACAGGTGTGAGTTTTACACAGGCATAGCTCCATTGATGGAAGTGGATAGCGCAAAAACATTTTGCTTCCAGAGAGAAAAGACAAAATGGTGTGCCCTTCACATTCCACTTACAAAAGTTGATATGGCTGCCAAATGGATCTTTTTTTCGTCACAAATGAGGGTAGTAGGGCAGCTTGGGTGAGGGTTTGTCGCATGGTGAACATCTTTGATATGCCTACTGCTTTCCATCCCTTCTTGCATTTGCTGCCTCAAGCAGCCACCTCACATGTCTAATGATAGGGTCAGCCCAGTACAGATAGACTGAATTATTGTAAGTCTGTACAGTTTGGAAACCTCGGATGGTTATAACAGTTTGTCTCTGTTTCAGTAAAGGAGCGACCTGTAATAAGAGAATATGTATGAGAATATGATGTGAATGCCCAGAGAGCCTCAGCCTGCATTGATTTTTCAAACTCTTAAACCAGGGATGGGCAGCTTGTAGCACTCCAACAATTGTTGGATTGAAAGTCCCATAATCCCTCACTAGCAGCTCTGCTGGCAAGAACTGATGAGAGTTGCTGTCTTACCATGGTCCTGTAGTCCTTGTATATATTCCTGTACCCTGTTCAGGCATAAACTGGAATAGGGCTTCTGTGACGCACACATCCAATTCCAATTCAACTTTCTTTGGAGGTTTTAAACAGTGGCTGGATAGCCATCTGTCAGGGGTGCTTTCATTGTGTATATCTGAATGGCAGAGGGTTGGAATGGATGACTGTTGAGGTCTCTATCAACTCTATGATTGTGCCTCCCTATATTTTCTCAAACTATTAAAAACTTTATATAGAAAGAAATATTCAGCAAGGTTGATAGTAACATCCCTGAATCCTTTGTTTTGATCTGATTTCCATCATGAATTTCATTTTAAAATTAATTTCACCCCATCTCCAGCACAAATATAAAGTAAGTATATGAAACTGTAAGTGCATATTGCAAAACATTCTTTGTGATTGCTCTACAACAATGTCTTATACCTCCTGATGTATATTCAGCAAAGTATTTGATGAAGCATTTAATGAGCATTTCCCACCTTTTGCATGGGCTGTTTACACTTTGCTAAGGTTTGGGATGCAGAGGTAATATTAATACTGAGTTGTTTAAAATAAGTTTTTGTCAGCACTCTCAAATGTTTTTATGGGATTTTGATGGTATTGTCGTAAATTGCTTTGGGATTTGTGCCTATGAAAAGTGGTATAGAAATGTGTCTAAGAATAAACTGTAATTTGTTGAAACATAGTGTTTTTATATTTTAATGGGTATTAAATATTTATTACGTGGAATGTGTTTGAAGTATTTGTTGGTTTTTTATTTTGTCTTGTGTCTTTAGAATGAGGCCAGATAAATACTGTGGGGTCTTGGGACACTTTGACACTTGGGATGTGAAAACTCTTGCGTCATCTGTATTAATAACTGTGGTTGGTTAGTCTTGTTTCTATAAAATCTTTTTTAAAAATTTAAAGAGAGAATAGCATGTACTAAAATATATTATCTTTGAGCAGAGACAAGCAGCTGCCTAGCGGATTGATAATCTCATTATAGTCTTAATCATCAGGAGATGAACATTGAAATACTTTTCTTGCCAAAATTTTTATCGTAAGCTATAGGCTGTTCTCACACTTTGCAGCCCCAATGTGGTTGCCTTTGGGAGTGCGTAGGGTTCCAGAGCTTGGAGTTGTGAGGTACGTATATGAAGGTCTCATTTTATAAAATGGCATCTTCATTGGGGAGGTGTGTGTGTGTCTGTCTGTCTGTCTTTGTGTCTTTGATTTGTGTGATACAGGATTAGTCCTTCTGTTAGACAAAATGAGTTGGCCTGTGGGCAGGGCACTCCATCACTGCTCCCTGTGGCTGCTCTGTGCCAGTGGTATTTACTGCAGCTGGACAGCAGTAGAGGCAGGGCTCCTTAGAGAGACATCATCCTTCCTCCTCCCCCAATCAAAATCTCCCTGTTGCTGTCTGGATTGGGCAAATGCTATATTTTGGAAGCATCTGGGCAGGATTTCTGGAGACAAGCTTGCTCTCAGGAGGCTCTCAGAACAAAATATTATAGACATGATGTCCAAAGAGATTGCCTCTGCAATGGCAGCTAGGAAGGAATCTATCAGGTAGAACATCTGTGTATGTGCACACTCTTGCACACTCCCAGATACACAGAGATCTTTTTGAAACTGCTTATTCTTCCATACCTCCCAGTTCTTGTTGTCTTTTTCCATGGAAACTGTATGGTGGGTTCCAGAAGGTAAGTGCATAAAAAGCGGTCTGCTGGACCAAGTGTCTTCAAGTGTCTTGTTTCACCCTTGTGTTGCTCTTCCAGCTGCTGGTACTGAGCAGTTCTTCTGATCCTTAGTGATAGCAAATGTTTTAGAGACTGAGTGCCCAAACTGCAACCCCAACCCACTTATTTATCGCAAAGTGCCACGTCCCTCTGGCTTTCTAATTACAAACTCTGGCAAACTCTGTGCTGGGATGATGGCGTGTGTGCCCACAGAGAGGGCTCTGAGTGCCACCTATGGCACTAGTGCCATAGGTTCGCCACCACTGCTGGAGGTATTATAGGGATGATAGGGTTGCCAGGTCAGGACTATCCCAGGCCCTGACTGGCAAAATCTGAGGTTTAGGGATGACCCTTGTTAAACAGTTTGATTAAACATGACACATCAAGCATCAACCACGTGGCACACAGCATGCCATTCTATAAAAATAACAACATCAGCAGTAGAAACACCAAGTCTAACATATAAGAAGGTGCGTGCACACACACATCCCTTTTATCAAGGCAGTGTTCTCACCCTCAGATTCCTTCCTCTGTTATGCTAAGCCAAAATCTTTTGAATTTTGGTGTGTGTGTTTTCCCTATGGCCCCAAATGGACACTGTACTCTGGGCAGCCATGATCCCCAAAATGTGGGAGCATGTCCACACTACCCCATATACACATAATA
Source organism: Sceloporus undulatus (assembly GCF_019175285.1). Classification (NCBI taxonomy): domain Eukaryota; kingdom Metazoa; phylum Chordata; class Lepidosauria; order Squamata; family Phrynosomatidae; genus Sceloporus; species Sceloporus undulatus. The sequence continues at coordinate 27,205,696 of NC_056523.1, read as the reverse complement.
GGATTTATTTATGAAACAAAATAGTTTGGAAATTGCAAATGAGAAACTTTAACACCTTTGAAGTCAGGGAGACAGGCAATTGAGGCAGAATGTTTTGCTGGACAAGCCTGATAAGGCTGATTTACAACTTAATTCTCAAGCTGGACATTGCCAGACCAAGTAATCCTTTACAATGCAGATTTGATTTCCTTTGATGTAGGACAAATAACTTTGCCTTCAGGCTTGTTTTTGCCTGTAAAAGATCTCCAAAATCCTTTGTCAGTGGGCTAGTTGGAAGGCACTGAGACACTCTGTCACTGTGAACTCTAACCGGTCCCTGTACATCCTTTCCTCCCTCCGCTCAACTGAACAGATGTATCTCACACTGTCCCCCTCACAATTGGATCCAGAATCAAGCCTCGTTTTGCGTAAGTATCACCATAGTTTAGCCTCCAGCTATTCCATTGAAAGCAGTGGGGCTTGCCAGCCACAGATGCTTAAATCCATGAATGGCACACCCATGAATATTGTGAGTCTGCTATGTAAGAGGCCTTTTCTGTGGCAGATGTGTGATTAGCCCAGTTTGCTCTTAATAAAAAGGCTTCTGTCTGATGTGGCCTTTTGTTTCCAATCTCCGTTATACATAGCCATCTAATAATAGAAAGCAAAATGCAACTCTTGTTATAAAGTGCATTTTGTGACCAAATGCACCTCTTTAGTCAATGAAAGCTATAATAGAACTAGACAAGAGGGAATGTGTCCCTGTTGGTCCTGCTGGACTTTTCTGCAGCATTTGATACAGCATTTTGGGCTTCCTCACCAGGATGGGACTTGGAGGCATGTTTTGCAGTGGCTCCAACCTTCCCTAGAAGGAATCCAGAAGATGGTGCTGGGGGACTTCTGTTTCACTCCTTGACCGTTGTCCTGCTGGGTCTCATAGGACTCTGTTTTGTCCCTCATGCTGGTTAACATATACATGAAATCACTGGGAGAGGTTGTCCAGAATTTTGGAGTCAGGTGTCACCCAGCTATATTATTTTTCCACCTAATTCCAAGGAAGCTGATTCAGTGTCAAATTGGTGCCTGACAGTTGTAATAGATTAAATGATGGCAAATAAATTGAAGCTTAATACAGACAAGAAGGAGGTGCTGCTGGTCAGTCAAAAGATGGACCAGGGTATAAAGATTCAGCCTGTGTTGGGTGGGGTTTCACTCCCCCTGAAGACGCAGGTTTGCGGCTTGGGTGTACTGGATTCAGCTGTGATCCTGGATGGTCAGATTTCTCCAGTGCATTTGCATCTGTGCATTTACACAGTTAAAGATAGTGTGCCACCTGCATCTTCCTTGGGACATCTGATTTGGCCATGGTGAAAAATGTCTTAGTTACCACCCAGCTGGATTACTGTAATGCATTCTGTGTGGGACTGCCTTTGCAGAGTGTCTGGAAACTTCATCTGGTTCAAAGCTGTACAGCCAGATTACTTACGGGGTCTGGTTACAGGAAGCACACAAGCCCCTTGTTGCAACAACTCCACTCAGGGTGACCAGATGTCATAACTGCAAAGGAAGACAAGATACCACAGAATGTAGGACACTGAAGAAATATGTAAGACATTACAAAATAAAAGCTAAACACAGTAATATAAATCCATGCTTCTTAATCATGCTCAAAATGGAGGACATTTTGGAATTCTTCCTGGACAGAAGGCTGAAATGTAGGACATGTCCTGGAAAAAGGAAGCTGCCTGGTCACCCTGGCTCCATTGGCTGCTGGACAGTTTTTGGGAACAATTCAAAATGCTGGTTTTTACCTATATAGCCCTAAATAGCTCAGGTCCTGGCTATCTGAAGGACCGTTATCTTCCCATGTGAGCCTTCCCAAGTGAGTCTAAGATCTATCATGAGGAACAGTTCTCTCTGTCCCTCCACCTTCACAGATATGGCTGGTGTGAACACAGGAGAAGGGCTTCTCTGCGCTTGCTCCCACACTTTGGAACTTGGAAAGTTAGGATGGCCCCTTCTTTGTTTTTCTTTTGACAACAATTTAAAACTTATCCAGCAATGTATTTTAACAAACAAACAAACAAACAAAAAGGCTTTTATTGTGATGTACAATTTTAACCTGTTTTAAAGTAAGATTTTAATTGATTTTAATTCTGTTATTTAATACTTGTCTTGTTTTGACAAGCTAGAGTGAATCCTGGAGAGGGCAACCAAAATGGTGAATGGTCTGGAAACCATGCCTTATGAGGAGGGATTTAGGGAGCTGGGTATGTTTAGCCTGGAGAAGAGAAGGTAAAGGGGTGACATGATAGCCCTATTTAAATATTTGAAGGAATGTCATATTGATGTTGGAGTGAACTTGTGTTCAGATGGTCCAGAGACTAGGAATGGAGAAACTGATGTAAGCTACAGGAAAAGAGATTCTGCCTCAACATTAGGAGGAACCTCGTGACAGTAAGAGCTGTTCGACAGTGGAACACACTCCCTTGGAGTGTGGTGGAGCCGCCTTCTTTAGAGGCTTTTAAGCAGAGGCTGGATGGTAATCTGTCGAGGATGCTTTGATTCTGTGTTCTTGCATGCCAGAATGGAGTTGGACTGGATGCCCCTTGGTATCTCTCCCAAATCTAGCAATAGCAAGTACAGTGCACCTGCGCCATATGCAGATGCACCATACGCAGCTTTCAGTGTACGCTGAAAGCTGCCAGGGAGCCTGCAGGAGCGCAAGGGGTGGTGCATCCCATTAAGAATAATGGGGCACGTGCGTGCCACCACACAATGCACAAGCCCCACTATTTTCAATGGGTCTCGAGCATATGGGTTTTTTTTTTACGCAGGGGGATGACTGGAACGGATCCCTCATGTAAAAAAGGGGCACACTGTACACTTCTATACTGCTTATCAGTGCACTTAAGCACTCCCTAAACAGTTTACAATGTGTAAGCTAATTGCCTCCAACAAGATGGTTACTCATTTTAGCGACATATGGAAAGATACAAGACTGAGTGGACCCTGGAGCCCTGCCTGGGATCAAACTCACAACCTTGTGGCTGTGAATGATTGCAAAACCAGCATTTAACCACTGTGCCACCTGGGCTCCTGATCTATGATCCTAATCTTGATTTTCTATATTTATAACTATAGGTGTTTTATTTTATTCTCTCTTTTTGTAAACTGCCTTGAATCCCAGCCTGGGGAAAAGGTGGGATATAAATAAAGGGGTGAATAGACGCTGGTGGTGTTGATATGATAGTGGTAGTGTTGATGATGACAACAACAGCAGCATCAACAACAAAATAATGACTTAATTTTTTTTCTTTAAAAACATAAATTGTTCACTGTGCATGGAAAATGCACATAATCTTAAGACTCCCTCGCAAGAAATTGTTCTGAGAACTTAATAGAAAAAAGGATACGGAAAAGTATTTACTAAAAAACAACCCCAAATAATTTAAAGTTAATTAGAATGCAAAGCAGTTTCTAGGTCTGATACAGAAAAGTGATCTGCTGTACCTCATTGCTCTCCCACCCTCTCCCAGCTTCTCCATTTATCAAAGAGATTTTTCATCATATTGCACATCTGCAGCCTTCAGAACAAATTCTGGCAAAAGCAGTCAGCATCGCCATGAGAGAGAAAGAGGAAAAAAGGCTTAGATGTTTCCCTGGGATAGGGGGAAGGAAAGCAGCGCCCCTATCAATTCCCATTTCTCAAACAGAATGATGCCTTTAACACTCAGTAATGAAAATTTTTATATGTGAGAGGGATTACCAGCATCAGCCTGTTATTGTCCTTTGATGTGCCCCAGAAATATTACAGTAGAAGTTATTAAAGAATAAATTGTGAGAAGCAAATAGCCCCTCTAGCTGTGTTTGCCTTTTTGCCCTTTAGCCACTTTTTGTCATGGTGAATTCCTTCTTTTATGGAAGCTTGTTTATCTTCTCTTAGCTTTGTAAAATCTTCTCTCTCTCTCTCTCTTTTTATTTTAAAAAATGAAAGATATACTTGATGAGACAGCCTCAGACATCCGGACTGCTACGTGAAGCTGATGAGAAAAATATTGCTTATCGGTAACTACTCTTGTATGTCAAATGGTTCGGTGGAGTCAGTGAGATGGTTTAACCTTTTTTAAAAAAGCTTTTGAGCACAAAGAGACAGATTTGCTGGCACAGTGCCTGCGACCACTCTTTGGAATGGAGGAAGTAGAGACCCTTGTGAAAGTTTGCATCTCCAAGATTTACTTTGGAAAACCTGCCAGGTTTTGAACGAGTGCATAATTTCATATAAGTGCTACTTAAGGTCGGCAGAAATTCAAGCACTGCGCTTCAGTGGAGGCTGATTAACTTGGATTTTTTCTGTACAGAGAACTATGACTGGGACATGTGGTGATCGGTGGCCTGATGCCCACTGGTTGGATGGATTTCACTAAGGGACCACCCTTGATCAAACCCGCTGGAGATAAAAGGCCAAGTGCTTATTAGTCTCTCTCTAAGGATTAATTAGATTTTTTTTTCTCCCTCTTTCTGGGGAAGAGCCATGATACCGAAACAAATAATTTGGGGAGATGATAAGAAACTGATAGATGGCCAGGAAATGTAGACACATTGCCATCTGTCTTGCTTATTTTCACTTGGAAAAGCGGAGTCTTTGAGAATGATGCAAGAAGTTAGAAATAGGTACTGGGCTGAGGAAGGAAAGATTCTCTCTCCACCAATTCCACTGTTTCTAAAATAGATTTATATCATACATTATAAATACCTTTTGATTTCTAGAGTATAGTGAAGGTTAGTGGATCAATTTATGTTGGCGAGCTCACACTTTGACAGACAGTGGGATTGTTTATCTAAATTTCCTTTGCTCGTGAGGTTTTAAACTATTATTCTTTGGCTTGTTTATCAGTTTTTAGTAGGAACAGGTATTGCAAACATTTATTCTTTTTAAGAACATTCCACCCTGTTTTGATTTATTTTTGGTCCCCCCTCCCACTCATGTTTAAATTACTGCCAAGGGGAGAAACAGAGGCCAGAGAAAAGCCTTGATATTTGTAGCTGTGATAGCCCAGAGAACATGCAAGCACTATAGCATTTTAGCCTTAGTCAAATTCTATACTTTGGGTCAGTTATTATAAATGGAGACTGTAGATAAGAAATCAGAAGAAGACTATGTGTGCATCTACACTATAGAAATGATACAGTTTGACACCATTTAAACTGCCATGGCTCCATCCTACAGAATCCTAGGACTTATAGTTTTGTGAGGCACCAGCACTCTTTGGCAGAGAAAGCTTGTAAAACTACAGATCCTAGGATTCCATAAGATGGAGGTGCTGCACTTAAAGTGATGTAAAACTGCATTATTTCTACAGTGTGGATGCAACCTAAAGACCTGGAGGAGCAGCTATGAAGAACCAGATAAGATTTAAGATTAAGCTGTAAACATATATTCCATTGCACTTTCCAATTTCTGTGTATGGTTATGAAAGCTAGACACTGAGGAAAGTTGAAAGGAAGTGAGTTAACTCATTTGAAATGTGGCTCTCTGAAGGAGAATTCTGTGGATAGCATGGACTGCTAAAAAGGAAAATGGATGGATCTAAGAGCAAATCAGGCCTGAACTCTCACTAAACTGAGAGTTTTATATTTTCGTGATATCATGAGACAACATGACTTGTCGGAAAAGATGATAATGCTCAGTAAAGTGGAAGAGGGTAGGAAAAGAGGAAGATTTCATTATTGGTGGGTTGATTCTATCAAGGAGGCCATGACCCTGTTTGCAAAAGTAGAGATGTTACTGAGTGGGGTTTATGGAGGTCTGCCATTTATAGGTTCACCAAAGTTGATGTTGACTTGATGGCGAGTAACAAAAATGGGGAAATTATGTTATAGGAGGAGATCAAATGCACGTAAATGTTTAATGGGCAATTTCCTTCTTGATCTTGTTGGCTGACACTGTAGTATCCAAAACTTTAAATGGGGTGCAGGGGAACGAGCAATGTGGTAGAGAATCCTAATAATTTTCCCACCAATCTACCTTTAACACAACTGATCACATCTTATTTGTGCAGCTAAGCAAGGATGGTCCTGGCTGATGCTTGGGATTTCTAGACAGGGCTTAAGAGGAATCCTGCCTGAAACACTGCAACTGCTAGCAGTCCTAGAGTTGAGAATAATGTGCTCGATGGACGTATGTTCTGATTAAATGAGCTATACATCAACTCTGTATATTCCCACTTTAAGGACTAGCAACTGAAAGGTTTTTTAGCTTACCAGAAATTCTATCTATCTATCTATCTATCTATCTATCTATCTATCTATCTATCTGTTTCCTGCTTTTCAGAGCCTGCATGGCATAGTGGTTTGGGTATTGGACTATGACTTTGAAGGCCAGAGTTCAAATCCCCACTCATCCATGGAAATTCACTGGACCTTGGGCAAGTCACATACTCTCAGCCTCAGAACGAAGCAGTGGCAAACCTGCTCTGAACAAATGTCAATAATACAACATTAGGTTAGCCATAGGTCAGAAATGATTTGTAGGCACACAACAAAAACCATCCTTCCTAAGGCAACTTAGAGCAAGTTTAAAACAAAACACAGCTAATTGTTCTTTAATTGGTCAATTAAAATTAGGTATGAGCCAACCTATTTTACTGCACTGTAATCGTACCTTCATTTTTCACCCCACCCTGCCTGCAGTATACCTTAATATCTTGAATTTATTCTTGATTTTTGGAATTTAGGAGCTTAATTTAACTTGGTTTCTATTACATTTCTCAATCATCTGGTGGGGGTGGAGGGTGAAGGGGGATAGTGAGGATGATCGTGCTAAATGGTTGTGATTTTAGGTGAACTCTGAGTTCTAGAATGGGTTTTCTCTAGCAGCAGATTGCCAATGCCTACCTAAAGTACTAGTTTTCATTGTATGCTTCCTTACAGAATATGGTACAATCCCTTTTTCTGAGGCAGAGCAGAATAGCCAGAAGTGCGAGCCAGTTGAGATCAGCCATGACAAATAGCTTAGACAGTCTACTATTCTACCCTCAGCCTCATTCTCCAGCAGTATGGAGGTAATAATACTGATTTATGTTAGGGAGTGGTGGAGAAGATGTAGATGAAGCAGTTTAAAAAGTACTACAAAATCCTTTTGCATACTGATATTCCAGATTAACATAGGAAGCACAACCTTCAAATGGTTTACAAACCGACTAAGAAAATCCAGCAAATGCTTTGCTTAGCCAAGGACCAGAGCAACCCTCTCACAGCAGCAGGAGTTTACCGCATACTATGCAGCTGTGGACAAGTCTACATATGGACCACCAAACGCAGTGTGAAAACAAGAATCAAGGAACATGAGAGGCACTGCAGACTGGGCCAGCCAGAAAAATCAGCAATAGCAGAACATGCCACAAACCATCCTGGACATAAAATACTGTTTGAAAACACTGATATTCTGGACCATGCCAATCACTACCATGTCAGGATGCACAGGGAAGCCAGTGAAATCCACAAACACTTGGACAATTTCAACAGGAAAGAGGAAACCCTTAAAGTAAACAAGGTTTGGCTATCAATCCTGAAAAATAGCAAGAGGAAGACTCAACAAATGCAAATGAGAAATCTCCCAGCAGACAATGAGCACCATCAAGCAGACACTCATCCTCTTTTGCAGACCCTCCCACCCTGAGGCCTACCATTAGCAACAGAACAATACACATGCAAATCACTCCTGCCTTTCCAGGTCACACAATATATATATATACCCAAGTCCTTTCCAGGCAAGCATTCTCTGAAGATGTCCTCCACAGATGCTGGCGAAACATCAGGAAGAAACTCTTCTAGAACATGGCCACATAGCCCGAAAAACCCACAAAAAACTATGGATGCCGGCCATGAAAACCTTCGACTTAACACAGCTACTGTATGTTTAGTTAACATATGTGCACGCTCACAAAAGCAGTTGTTGCTTTAAAAACTATTTTATTCAATTATCAATCCTGCTAATCCCAGTTTATTGAATCCTAGAATCATAGAGTTGCAAGAAACTACTGCATCATGTTTTGCATGTTGTTGCAGCTGGCTCAACTCTACAAAACTGAATAGCAAAGGACCCAGAGTATGAGTTAAATCCAGATTCCACAATAACTTAGTTGAGTTTATTTCCCAATGGGATCTGTGGAACAAATTACTCATGAATTCAGTCCCATTGACTTTCTTCTAATGTAATCTGGAAGCAACGGCTATGAATGGAGCATATACTGAAAGTCTGACACAGGTGGGGGGAGCAGGGAGAGAGAAGCTTTTAAAGAAAGAGTTATAGCCCAGGATAATGATGATGAATGCAAATTGTTATGCAAGTAGAAGATTAGTATTAATCACTGATTAATGTATAGTGTGGAAATTTACACTGATTTTGAAATGCAAATTATACCATTGAAACCTGGGTTTCCACCTTGCCTGCTTGGTCAGTGCTCATTAATCTTGAAAGCAATGACATTTCAGGATGCAGGTGGTCTGGGTAGCTAGGCATATCCTGTTAAGACTATGATGGTTGACATATAGGCAGTACATGGAATTTGTGTCATAGATACTTGTGGTGTGGGTAGTTTGCATGGTGAAGGAAAGTTGACATTTATTTCCATATACAGTCGGCCCTCCTTATCCATGGATTTTTTATCCATGGGTTCAAGCATCCACGGCTTGAAAATATTCTAAAAAAGTATAAATTCCAAATAGCAAACCTTGATTTTCCATTTTATATAAGGGTCACCATTTTACTATACCATTGCATTTAATGGGACTTGAGCATTGATGGATTTTGTTATCCATGGGGTACCAATTGGAACCAAACCCCAGCAGGTAATAAGGGCCCAGTGTACCAATATGCCAGCTTAGATGGGACTTTTTAAATAAGAATGTTGTTGCTATGTACCTTCAAATTACATGGTTATTGTTAATGTGCCTTCTGACTTAGGATGACACTATCATAGGGTTTTCTTGGCAAGATTTATTCAGAATACGTTTGCCATTTACTTCTTCCAATGCTGAAAGAAACATCCAGTTTCTGGCCCTGGCCTGACTAGGGATCTGAACCCTAGTTTCCTAGTGTCCTAGTCTAACATTCAAATTGCTGCATCAAATTGGCTTTTATAGGTAAGAATATTCTCATAGGTAAGAATATCTATAAAGAAATCCATGATCACTGTATGGTGGCCATTCAAGGAGCTCTTTTAATATTAGCTATTCTTCACCAGGTGGCTGCAACTTATAGAAAAGAGGTGAGCAAAGTCCAGTACTGGTGCCACATATAGGCTGTTTATGTGGCCCTTGAGCTCACAAACAAACAAACAAACAAACAAAAACCCTGTCCTTTTTTGTTTTTGCCCCAGAATTATCTCCTGAAGTCTTTAGGAACTGGCCACAATCCCCCCCCCCCCATACTTTGGCGTTCATGATATGGTGTTACAGTGCATCATGTATATATCAGGTATGAGTGCCATTTTGTTTGGTCGTGCAACAGGTTTTGTTGCTGCATGAAATGACTGGTTTGTGTAGCTCTTTGCTCAGGTCTTGTGCTAGCAGAAGAATGATTTATCAGACCTATTATATTTGTCAGCAGCAGTTACTTTTCAAACAAGTACTATAGTTCTCCCTCTCTTCTCTTTGCTCCTCTCTCTCTTTTCACTCTCTCAATCTCTTGCAATCTTTTTTTTAATCCCTGTATTCTCATTGAACTGACCATAAAAATAGCAAGTTAAATGGACCAGAAACATTGAAGGCAAACAGCAGCAGATGAAAACATGAGCTGCTAAATTAACAAAAGGGCATTGCTTTCTTTGTTGATACGGTAATGTAGAGATGGAGTAGAAAACTTGATCGGGCAATAGAATTGCCATTTAAGTATGAATTGCTGAATCTCCTAGGTCAGAGTAAATTTCACTTGATATTAACATGAGGACAGTTTTTTAGAGGAAGCATTATGGGCAAACCGTTTTGCACTCGTTGCAAGCCCCCGTTTGTGAGAACTGATTATTGTCTTGGGCTGTAATGCTTTATACAGTATGGTGTAACAAGTTCACCGGATTTAGGAACTTCTTTGTCTGGCAGCCATTTTTCTACCTTTTTGGAGTATTTTTCCCTTCAGGGGGTACACATTAATAAGGTTATCAGATGGTTGAGGGGTTCAGTTATTCTTGCTCTGAATTTTTTAAGGCTATCTTTGCATTAGCATAGTTTGAATGAGTGTTAGACTAGGAATCCAGGACACCAAGGTCTCCTGCTTAAGCATGAAAACCCATTAGTTGACCCTGGACTCTCATCTTTGGACGAAGGCAGTGGCAAACGTCCTCTGCATAAATCATGCCAGGGTCATATTAATTCGGAGTTGACTTAAGGCACCCAGCAACAACAACAACAGTTCCTCATCATCATACTCTTCCTCCTACCTTGGTTTGCCCTTCAGCACTGCACAGTTTTCCCTAGCTTCTTGTAATGACCACTGGTGGATTTTACATCATCGTATCCTCCCTGTGTGCATTGCAAGAGGTTAGCTGGATCAGAGATGTTGCTTGTGAGAGCTGTATATTGTATATATATAAAATTTGTCGTGTTAATGGCATAGTTTTCAAAAGCTTAATGGGCAGCCTCCATGGTTGTCTGTGAGTCTTCTAGTGTCTGGAAAGCCCTGTGGCCAACCAGAGTAGATGTACATAGAAACAAACAATTTAAAACAAATACTAAAAATCACTTGACTCTCAGATGTTCTATGGTCACTTTTTCCAGCTTCCTTTGCTTCCTGAAATTCAAGTGGGAGGAATGATGTTCAAGAGCAGCATGGTAACATTTCTTTAAAATTTACTTCTCTAATTCCATCAATTTTGATAGAATCATAGAGTTGGAAGAGACCTCAAGGGTCATCCAGTCCAATCCCTGCCATGCAAGAATACACAGTCAAAAGACTTCTGACAGATGGCCATCCAGCCTCTGTTTAAAACCCTCCAAAGAAGGAGACCCCAGCAGTCTCTGAGAGGTGTACTCCACCATTGAACTGCTCTTACTGTCAGGAAGTTCTTCCTAATGTTTAGGTTGTTCCTGTAGTTTGTATCCATTGCCCCATGTCCATGTCCTGGAACAGAGAAAATAAGCTTGGTTTATCCTCAATATGACATCCCTTCAAGTATTTAAACACGCCTGTCATGGCACTTATTAACCTTCTCTTCTTTAGGCTAAACATACCCAATTCCCTAAGTCTCTCCTCATAAGGTATAGCTTCCAGACCTTTCAGCATTTTGCTTGCTCTCCTCTGGATACCCTCAAGCTTGTCCACATCCTTCTTGAACTGGGTGAAGTAATTATCACTCCACCCTTCAAATTGATTGGAAAGTTCTCTCTCCTCTTTTCAGGGGAATTTTTCAACCATCCTTCCCTCACATAAGAATGAGCCTAAGCCAATTGAAAATTTTTAGACAAGAAATCAGCAAATGGACATAGCCATACTATTACCTCTTTTTGCTCTCTTTTGGTAGCAGTATGTAGATAAAAATAATTACCAATAGCACCGGGTTGTTACTGAAAATTCTGCACTGCTTTATGTGAGGTTTCAACTCCCAAAATCTTAATGCATTTTAGCTAGATAGAAACTACATCTTCTGGATTTAGGACTGTGTCCAAGCTGATAGATGAGCCCAAGAGGATCTTGGATAAATGGGCCTTATCTGTGCAGCTTCATTCACTCTATGATCACCATGTTACAGGGGTGAACAATATGTGAACCTTAAGATTTTGTCAGATTACAGTTTCCATCATCCCCAAACTTTCGGGGTTGGGGTTGGTGGGGGTTGGACATAAACAACATGGAGGACCACAAGTTACTTACCTTTTTAGAGAATGTCCTTTTAAGTGGTATTTTGTGTCTAATTCATTGTTGGTGTAATGGTTTGACTGTTGGACTATGATCCTGGCAATCAGGGTTTGATTCCCCGCTTGACCATGAAACGACCAGGTGATCTTGGACAAGTCACATGCTATCAGCCTTAGGGGAAAGCAATGGCAAACCTGCTCTGAACAGTTAATGCCAAGAAAACCCCATGATAGGTTCACCTTAGAGTTGCTGTAAGTCGAAAATGATGTGAAGGCACACAACAGCAACAGCAAATATAATCTATATAATGATCTATATAAAGTAAGCAATAAATATTATTGTTATTGTCATACATTGTTACAACTAAGAGTATAAGGAACATCCAGTGGTAGAATTAGATGCATATATTAAACATACAGTCATCCCTCCACATCCACGGATTTTGTTATCCATGGATTCAAGCATCCACGGTTTGAAAATATTTAAAAATATATACATTCCAAAAAGCAAACCTTGATTTTGCCATTTTATACAAGGGACACCATCTTACTGTATTTAACTGGGCTTGAGTATCCATGGATTTTGTTATCCACAGGGGTCCTGGGACCAAACTTCAGTGGATACCAAGGACCCACTGTAATTTCTTAGGGATATAAAATCCTGTTTCTCTTGCAGTTATCCTTATACACAGCATGCTCACTATGAGCCCAACAAGAGAAAAGACTTTCTTCTGCATGCCTTATATAGAATATGGGGGGAATCACAGTTCTGTTGGTTGTATGATACATTTTATGTCTAATTATTAAGGCGAACAAACAGTCTTGTGTATTCCACAGAAGTGCTGCGTTTTCTACAAGGATAACAGGAAGATGCCCTGTTCCTGAGAGAAGAGAGAGGAACTATAGTAACCTGAGGCCATTTTCGCGATTGTAGCCAGGCATTTTGCTTCAGGGCACTGCTTTTGTTATCTCCCCTTGTGCGTTCTGACAATGAAAGCATACAAAGAAGCTTCCAAGAGAGAACTGCCTGTTTGAGTGGGACTCCGCAGCTGAAGGAGGTTGATTTTGATTGCTAGGAAAAGGGGTCTGCTCCATCATAACTAAAACAAAACATGTTCAGTAGGCCTGCTGTGATTGCTGAAGGCTTCTTTCCTTGACTGTAGTTCAGCAACAAAGGTTACATGAAGTCCTACAGCGGATCCTCATGTGGATGTGCTGCACACTGCTGTGATGAATGTGTGTTCCTCCACTGTGGTACAAAAGCCAGGTTTTACCAGCAAAGGAAGTGCTACTCACATTAAACAGCTGGATTTTTTAAAGAGTAAATACTTGCTTTTGGATTTAAGACATACTCTGGGATCATCTGTCTAAAGTATAGATCATCCTTTTGACCAAACAATTAGTTTATGTCACAGTTTGAACAGAGCTGAGTAAAAATTGCTCTGCCTGCTAAATCCAAATTTGCCACCCGTTCATAGACTGTTTAACAACGGTATAAAAGCATACAACATAAATATTGTGTGTGTGTGTGTGTGTGTGTGTTTTGTGGGGATCAGCAGTAGCAAGAACCAGATGGGACAGGCACAATTAATTTGTTTTTATAAATGTCTTATAAATAAATCCTAGTATAAAGAAATAGATTGAGATAGTTGTAGTATATTATCCTGGAGGTCCTTGGAAACAGCAAAGTTGCACCAATGAAGTACCCAAGTGAGTCTCCTGTGAAAGGGAATTCCACTATTTATGTGCCAATACAAAGGAGGTCTTGTGCCATCACACTTCAGATAGTGACAGCATATGCTGAAGTGTTTCAGAAGATGACACGAGCAAGAAAGCAAAGAAGAGAAAGAGGCTTTGCTGTGTCATCTTCTACTAATATCAAGCCTCTGTCCATTCTTGATGGGAAAGGCCTGAATCAAAGCCTAATAGTCTTCAACAGTAGAACTCCTCAGTTCAGCTGAGTTCAAATTCTGCATTATTTGACTCCCTCTTGTTTGCAGTTCTTATTCATACAGAGATCCCTGGTCCCTGGATGTCAGTCTTTGGAATGCTGTATTTCATTGATTTGTCTTCAGATGAGATCCATGCAGTATGTGATTTCCCCCTCTGTACAAGGTGTGTGTGATAGTGACTGCTACAAATGCTGAAAAATGTGACATGTGCTTTAAGTAAGCTTTCCTCATAAATTTGCCTGGTTTTCCCCATTATTGCATGAGCAGCTAAACTGCCTCTACCTGCCATGGTAGGCATCTCTATGAAGAGCTCCAACACAAGGCATGACCTTTGCTGCTGACACAACCAAGATGTCTTTGTACCTGCTTCTGCCCTCACAAATGGCAGACCTGTATGACACTGTGAATAGTGAGTGTTGGAAAATCACATGATGGCTGTCGTAAATGTACAGCTACAGAATGAAGGTGATGTTTTACTGCAATACTTAACACTTGGCACTAAGTAGGAGTTGATTAGGCAGGAAATAGACAATGAATTAATTTGAGCAAATTACAAGGGGATTAGCAGTGGATGTAGTTTTTATGCCATGAGTGTTACATGATAGAGCTGCTTACCCAGGAAAAAGAGTCAAATGGGCCTTCTTGAACATGTTTATATATCCTCTCTTGTACTTTCAAGAGCAGAGAAAAGAAAGACATAATTATTCTGGATTTTAAATGTGTTTTATTATTAAATGGAAATATGTAAGTGCTATCCATTCAAACAATACCGGTTTGTTATTGCCTAGAGCAATTTTCTTAATCTGTTGTCACTTTTTAGTCGTGGTACAAATGAGTGTGGTGCAGTGGTTTGAGTGTTGGACTTGGACATTGGGAGACCAGGGTTTGAATCCCTTCTTTACAATGGAAAACCACTGGGTGATCTTGGGCAAGTCTTACTCTCTCAACCTCAAAGGAAAGCAAGGGCAAACCCCCTCTGAACAAATTTTGTCAACCCCCCCCCCCCCCGCCGTCACTCCAGTGATAGGTTTGCCTTAAGGTTGCTATAACTCAGAAATGACACACAGAAATGACACAAAAGGCACACAATAATACCAATACAAGATGCAGTCCTCTGAATGGCACACTGTGATTCTCAGCATTCCTCTTGCTAGGTAGGGTTCCTGGGACTTGCAGTATGGCAACATCTGAAATGCCACATGATGATCCAACTTGCTTTAGAACATCCCAAGTAGATACCTAGATATGAATTTACTAAGAATAAATACATTCTGTGACTGTTAGTGCTACTGGATCTCTCAGCGGCATTTGACACTATAGATCATGACATCCTCTTGGATCGCCTGAGAAGGTTAGGAATAGGAGGCACTGTGCTCCAGTGGTTCCGTTCCTCCTTCTCGGGCAGATTCCAGAGGGTGGTGCTCAGGGACAGTTGCTCGGCACGGAAGGAGCTTAATTGTGCCATCTCACAAGGTGCCATCTTGTCCCCAATGCTTTTCAACATATATATGAAGTCACTGGGGGAGATCGCCCAGAGGCATGGAACAGGGTGTTATCAGTACGCTGATGACACCCAGATGTATTTCTCCATGTCTCGGTCGTCAGCTTTGACTTCAGATGGCGTCTCTCCTCTCAGTGACTGTCTTAAAGCAATAATGGATGGGATGAGAGAAAACAAATTGAAGCTGAATCCAAACAAAACGGAGGTACTTACGGTATCGGCTCCTAACCCAGGTATTGGCTCCAAACCTCCAGTCCTGGAAGGGGTAGCACTCTTCTCAAAGGACTGTGTTCACAATCTGGGGGTGCTCCAAGATCCATTGCTTCACATGACAAATCAGGTGAATGCGATGGTCAGGAGTGCCTATTATCAGCTTTGGCTGATACGCCAGCTGCGCCCTTTCCTGGAAGTCAGGGACCTTGAGACCGTAGTACATGCACTGGTAACCGCACACCTTGATTGCTGCAATGCATTCTACATGGGGCTACTGTCATGCTTGGTCCAGAAACTTCAATTAGTTCAGAATATGGCAGCCATACTAGTCTCTTGTACATCCAGAAGAGACCATATAAAATCCATCTTAAGATCACTCCACTGGCTGCCCATCAGTTTCCGGGCCCAGTACAAGGTGTTCGTTATTACCTTTAAACCTTAAAAGGCTTGCGTCCAACCTATCTTCGGGACCGCCTCTTTCCCTATAATCCTCCCCACACACTTAGATCCTCGAGGAGGAATTTGTTACAGCCTTATAAAACGACCTCCCAGAGGTCCTTCTCAGCTATCGCGCCCAGATTGTGGAACGGCCTGCTGGATGAGATCCGTCATATTACCACCCTAAACAGCTTTTAAAAAGCTATAAAGATGGATCTCCTCTGGCAGGCTTTTCCTGAGTAGTTTCCCAGCCACTAGAAGAAATCTAATCTCACCTTAGTCAGAGTCTATTGTTTACTGTATTAATTTTTACGTATGTTTTAATTCTTGCAATGTTTAATTGCTTTTTAAGGGGGTATTGAGGGTTTTGGATTGTATGTTTTTTCATCTTTGTAAGCCGCCCTGATTGCATTTTGTAGAGGGGCGGGATATAAATAATTTTTATTATTATATTATTAAGAATACTTTAATCATGAGCAAGAACAAAAACAAAAAACATGTATGTAAGCTGCATTATTATGGGCTTTCTGTGTTCACTGAAGCTCCAGATATGCTGGAAAACTGCAGCTGCCAGGCCCTGTGCCCTTAACAGACTTGTTATTTAGATAATATTGATATAATCCAGTGCTCTGTACGGTGGTTAGTTCCAGCTTTACTGTTACCTTGAAGCAGTTTGCTGTCAGTGACAGAGTGGTGAATCTAAGTCTGAAATTTATCTGCTCACTAGAATAAGATGCATGGACTCAAGGCTTTTAAAGTCACCATTCCATATTTACTTGGAAAGCCATACATTCCAAATAGAGTTGGAAGTTAAAGTTGTAGTTTACATTTCCACCTGTCATGCACCTGTTAAATGGATTGGGTTCTCTGCCCCTTTCTAAGAACTGAGTGTTGTATTACCTTCCCTTTACAACGGGATGGACTACACTTGGAACACAGCCACATGTGCTGCCATGCCCATTTGAGTTTATCCCCTCCTTTTCTCATCGCTGCCATAGTTTCTTCCATTGTCACTATAAAAATTTCAGCAACTATATTGAGAAGCATGGCATATGGGAAGTGTGCAGCTTGTGTTCTGATAGAATCACATTCCCAGTATGCTGCTAGGGGCACAGTTGTGCTGTTAAGCAAGGTTCCTGTTCCCTGTGTATCATATTTTCCAATGGAAATTTGCATTGTTGATCCTCCCTCCCTCCCACCCTCTCTTAAAATATCTTTATTCAACAAATACAGAAAACATACAAAGCATGAAAACATCCACATAAATACATTCTAGTTCATACTTATTAGTCACCTCTTTTATCTCCTCCAAGATTATTTAACCATCTGCATACATCTCTTTGGGCCCGAACAGACAGGCCAAAATAAAGCTGCTTCGGGTCACTTTAAAATGCTGTTTAAATGATGCGTGCATCCTAAGAGGCCAGAAGCCTCACCAAACCCATGCTCCAGTCCTAAGGACTGCAGCGTGGCTTTGGTGCAGCTTCTGGCCTCTTAAGATGCGCATGTCGTTTAAACAACATACCTCTAAAGTGACCCAAAGTAGCTTTATTTTGGCCTATCTGTTGGGGCCCCGTAATACATTTATATATTCCTTCCAAACCACATATCCCAACCATACCACCCACCGTCCCATTCCCTCCTCATATCGTCTTTCCTTCTCCTCACTTATCCTACTTTCTTTCCACTTTCTATCTCATTACCCCCTCTCTTACCCTGACTTCTTCCACCTTCTTCTTCCTTCTTCTTCTGAAACATTGGTCATTTTTCATTGGTGGAGGAAGAAGATGGATCCCACTGAATTCCAGTGGGTGCACTGATCCCCATCAGAAGCTATTGTTTTATATAAAAGTTTGATGAGTAATAAAAGCTAAAGAGCAACACTGAGATCCAACAATTGTTGAGCTAAAAAGGAAAAGATGAGACATCTATCTCTACTGCTAAAGAGCAAACACATTTTGTGGATAACTGGCCCAATCTCATACCCTCCAACTGTCCTTGGCATGGCAGGAACAATCTTGATTAATCCTTTGTTGTCTCACTTTTCAGCTGCTTTCAAAGTATCCCAGTTTCTCTCTTCCTCCCACTTTCTTTGCCCTTTGTCCTCTGCTTACTTCAGTTGATACAAACTGAATCCAAAAGTAGATTGTGCTCATTTAATTCAACAGTGGGAAGAAGAAAGTAGGGTGTGGATTCTTGTCCTTCTTTTTAGACTTGGGCAAAAGCAAACTGCTTCATTCTTTCATAGCTTGAGTTTTCTTATTATAGTCAGCCATCTGTACCCATGGATTCGTTATCCACAGATTCAACCATCCACAGCTTCAAAGTATTTCAAATATATGTATAAATCCCCAAAAGCAAACCTTGACTTTGCCATTATATATAAGGGACTCCATTTTATTATGCCATTTTATTTGTTGGGACTTGGACATCCACAGATTTTGGTATCCATAGGCAGTCCTGGAATGAAACCTCAGTGGATCCCAAGGGGCCTCTGTGATATTGTCATCTTGACCACATTTCACATTCATCTGCAAAATGTTAGTGCAGAACATGGCAGCAAGGCTGGTCACTAACCCACCTAGGACCAGCCATATAACACCGGTCTTAAAGGACCTACACTGGCTGCCTATTCGCTTCCGGGCGCAATACAAGGTGTTGGTTATGACCTATAAAGCCCTAAATGGCTTGGGCCCAGAGTACTTGAAGGACCGCCTCTCTCTGTACAATCCGCCCCGCACACTCAGATCTAGTAGGCAGCAGTTACTGGAAGTTCCAGAGGTTTGATTGCAGAAGACCACCAGAAGGGCCTTTTCGACCCCGTCCCCCATCCTCTGGAACACACTGCCTACTGAGCTCCGTTCGGCAACCTCCCTGGCCCAGTTTAAAAAGGAGCTAAAGACGGTCCTATTCAGACAGGCTTATCCCTAGGCCTGTCTGAGAGCTCCTTTGTAAAAAACCCCTCTGTGAAGATCTGTGAATTTCCCCTCCCCTGATTCCTCTGTTAGCCATTATTGAGACATCTAGATCTGGCACAGTTTATGTAATTGTATTGATGGTTTTAATTGTTGACTGTATTATTGTTCTTAACTGTATGGATATATGTTGGAAACCGCCCTGATGCTTGCGAAGGGCGGTATACAAATAAAGATTTTATTATTTATTATTTATGTACAGTTGACCCGGGAAGATGAAGTAAACCATTCAGATTTGTTTCCTTTTAGTTTCAAGACGTTTGACCTTTCTGGAGGATGTGTACTTCTTCAAATTTTGCCTGCTCTAACAGAATTCCTTCTCCACCTATTCTGCTCTACATCAGCCATTTCTACCCATTTATGTCAAAGCAAAAGAAATAAAAATATTCCTGCACCCCAGCAAAAAGTGACCTGCTTGGTAGTTTGAACTACAAAGTTGCAAATCCCGGGAAGGCGTAGGGCTACTGGGGACACCTGAGCTAGTTACGTTTACTGAAGCTATTCTCCGACTCAGAAGTAACAAATAATCCTGTAACTGAATATAATTTTTGTTGAAGGGAGAGGCATTAAATGGCCCATGGAAGCGTGGCTCAGCATATTTCATATAAATCTTGAAAGGGAAGTAGATGGGATGGTTTTGGAAGCAAGTTTGCTGCTTATCTGCAAGGGAGAGGAGAAAATGGCTTTAGAACTAGTCATGGAGGGAGCAACAGAAATTTATCTTAGCTAAAGAGCTGGAACGAAGCCCGGGAGGAGGCAGTGCTTATTGTTCTAAAATAGGTGTGCTACCCAGAGGGTTTCTTGTCAATGACTCTAGCAGCTTGAGAGACTGGCGCCTACAGTGTCTTAAGCTGCTTGCCAGGCACTGATTCCCAGCAGCAATTCTGGTTTTTTGGTTTTTTTTTTACAGGCTGGGGATTGTTCCAGAAGGGAGGGTGCAAATCAATTCTGCTCCTGCATCCAGAAGCACATGGGTTGGAGAGGGGTGAAACCCTGTGGCTGAAACTAAGCACACACGAGTTCATAGAATCATCGAGTTGGAAGAGACTCCAAGAGACATCAAGTCAACCCCATTGTGTCATGCAGGAACTCACAAACAAAGCACCCCTGACAGATGGGCATCCAGCCTCTGTTTAAAGACTTCCAAAGGAGACGCTACCACTCTCCCAGGGAGTGTGTTCCACTGTCGAACAGCTTTTACTGTCAGGAAGTTTGGAATCTCTTTTCCTGTAGTTTGAATCCATTGTTCAGGGTCCTATTCTCTTGCTCCATCCTCAATGTGATACCCGTTCAAATAATTTATTATATGACCACCTAACCTTCTCTTCTCCAGGCTAAACATACCCAGATCTCAAAGTCTATCCTAGTTTGGTTTCCAGACCCTTCACCATTTTGTTCAGCTTCAGCTTCTCAACGTCCTTTTGAATTGTAGTGCCCAAAACTGAACACAGTACTCCCTCAATCTGGACACTGTACTTCTATTGATGCAGCCTAGAATCGCATTGGCTTTTTTAGCTGCTGTATCTCACTGTTGACTCATGTTCAGCTTATTGTCTACTAGGACTCCTAGATCCCTTTCACATGTAGTCTTGTTAAGCGAGGTGTCCCCCATCCTATCTCTATGTAAATTATGATCCCCAAGCTAAATATAGCCACATCACTCACTCATTTGTTTGTTTATTGTTGATGTGTGGCTTTGATTTGTTTCTGACTTACCGTAACTAAGGCAAACCTAGAGAGCCAGAGTGGTGTATTGGTTTGAGCGTTGGACTACAGTTCTGGAGATCAAGGTTTGATTCCCAGCTCAGCTATGAAACCCACTGGGTGATGTTGGGCAAGTCATACTCTCTCAGCCCAAGTGGCAGGTAACAGCAATCCTCCTCTGAACAAATCTTGTCAAGAAAACCCCATGATAGGTTTGCCTTAGGGTCACCGTAAGTTGGAACTGACTTGAAAACACACAAGAACAAACAACAAGGCAAACCTATCACCGCTTTTTTTTGGCAAGATTTGTTTAGAAGGGTTTGCTATTGAGGCTGGGAGAGTGTGACTTTCCCAGGGCCACTCTGTGCATTGCATGGTTGAGTGGAGATTTGAATCTTGGTTTCACCAGAGTCCTACTCCTACACGCAAACTACTACATCACACCTTTGTTTATTAGTTACATTTATATGCTGCCCTTTCTTCCACTAGGCTCAAGGCAATGTACTTGGATCTCCTCATCACCAGTTTATCTTTTCAACAACCTTGTGAGTTAGGCCAGGCTTGGAAGGAGAGTAAATTGTCCAGGGCACAGTGGTGATGAGGACTTAGATGTTCCCAAGCCCAACATCTGGCTTAACTACTAGACCTCATTGGATCTCTCTCTTGACTACTCAGGTTGCTAGGTGCTTCAGGTTTTCCCCCTTTGTTGCAGATATTTTTCCATGATACATCCTTTGCATATGGTTTTCTTACATGCGGTGCCTTGTCCTCCTTTGCATACATATTTCTTGTATGCCATATATTTTGTGATGCTCTGAGTCCTGGTTCTGGGGATCGTCATCATCATCATCACCATCATCATCATCATCATCATCATCACCACCACCACCACCATCATCGTGTTATAATTTTGTAGTGTGAAAGGGCCCCTGGCTGTACAAGGAATGTTTCAGCTGCTTGAGAGGCTTCATGTTCTCAGGGTCATTCTCTTTCTGCAGGACATGTCCTACATTTCCACCTTCTGTCCAGGAGGAATTCCAGAAGTTCCTCCATTTTGAGCATGACTGGGATCCAAAACACACTGCAGAAATAATCTAGTTTGAGACTGCCCTGGCTCTGTGCTATTGAATCCCGGGAACTGTAGTTTTGTAAGACATTTAGTCTTCTCTGTCAGAGAGTTCTAGTACTGAGCCAGGGCCATTAAAATAGTCTCAAACTGGGTTATTTCTACAGTGTGTTTTGGACCTATGAAGCATGAACTGATATTTCTAGGAATGTTTTGAGTTTTTGTTTGGTCGTGTCCTACATTTTTCTTGAATGGGCTCCCTTTTACAGTGGCTTGTCCTCCTTTGCAGGGTGTTGGGACTGCTGGTCACCCAATCTTCTCTCCAGGAGGGATTCCAAAATCCCTCATTTTGAGCAGCACTCAGAAGCATAGATTGATATTACTGTGTGATTGTTTTGAGCTTTCATTTCAGAATGCCCTCCATTTTTCTTGCATAACCTTCATTTTGCAGTGCCTTGCCCTCCTTTGCAGGTGAGGAGACCCTGGTCACCCTTCCCAGGTTTCGGCTGTATGTTCATTTTTGATGTCACGGGCCTCCATTCTTAGCATGGTATAGCAGTGCTATCACCATGGCAACTCTGGCATTGGCTGTGAGAAGTAACAAAACATCACAACAAGTGTGCGATCCCATGTTGTAAATCCTAAATCACCTTGCCTCTGATCAATTACAAAACAGTCCCTGTTACATGAGGGTTAATTTACCATGTAATGAAACCTTCCTTCAAGGCCTTCTCTCTTCCCTTAAAGAATACCCATCATTGTAATAAAGTCCAAAAAGAGCCATTTTTGTGTAAATGCATCTGTGTGTGCGTGTGCGTGTGTGTTTGTGTAATATCAGCACCATTAAGAGGGTTGATTTTGATTCTTCTCTTCTTCCTAGCTTCGGCAAAGGAGCTGCTAGACCAGCATTTGTATGCCATCGTAACCACAGAAAGACAAAATCTCGGGGCATCTTGAAGGAAATATGCTTTTCCTTTTGCTTTAATTTGGGAAGTGTTCAATCGCACAAAAGTGAGCGCTGGGCTTTGAACTGGCCGCATCCAAACAGGAGACGGGAACTCCCTTGTCATTTCTTCCATTCAAGGGCGATTGCCCTTTTCTGATGTCTGATCTTTTTAGACAAGTCTTTACAGAGGGAGCTTGCTTAGACAGCCAGAGGGTAAGGCATGGCGGTTGGGCTTATCCAAAGCAAATGGGACTTAGCCCCTAACATCTGTTAAAATAAGAACCAATTAATCAAGATTAATATGGAGTAATGCAGGCTAATTGAAGCTAGTTTGTTAATGCAATTGGAAATGAGAATGTGAGGAGTGCTTGCAGGGCAAAATGCTTCCCTATTGTGTAGGGTGGGGAAAAAAACACATTTCTATTCGTAGCAGTGCTGAGAAAAATGTATTACAGCCATATCCAGCAACAACACATACACACACGTATAGCTATACCACCAGTTAGCCCTACTTATCCACAGATTCTTTATCCATGGATTCAACCATCTACAGCTTGAAAATGTTCCAAAAAGATATACATTCCAAAAAGCAAATCTTGATTTTGCAATTTTATATAAGGGGCAACACTTTACTACCCTTTGTATTTAATGGGTCTTGAGCATCCATGGATTTTTGTATCCAATGGTGTGTGTGTGTGTGTGTGTGTGTCCTGGGACCAAACCCCAGCAGATACTAAGTGCCCACAGTACAGTTGAGTGGCTCGTGGAAGAGGGAATATCTGCAAACACACACACACACACACACACACACTGTATATACTCATGTATAAGTGTAGGAATGTTAGTAAAAAATTGACCTCAAAAACCTGGCTCGACTTATCCTTTGGTTAGTACATATAAGTACATTTATATAAGTCTATATGCATGTAAGTATGGAACTGTCCCTTTCTCTGAGTAGGAAAGTGAGAACCAAGGCCTCATCTGCATTGCAGAAATAATTCAGTTTGACACCTCTTCAACTGGCCTGGCTCCATGCTATGGAATCCTGGGATTTATAGTTTTGTTATTGCAGCAGAGATCTCTGACGGAAAAGACTGTAATTTGTTGTGGTGCCAGAGCTCTCTGACAGAGAAGACTAAATATCTCACAAAAGTACAAATCCCAGAATTCCATAGCATAGAGCCATGAGCCAGTTAAAGTGATGTCAAAATATGTTAATTTGGCACTGCGGATGAGGCCTTAGTCCGTCCTGGGAGCACCTAAAAGAAGCACTGACCCCCTCTACTCTCTCATCCATCCACCCTTTAATATGAGCACAGTTATGCCTGCATTAATTTTGTAAGTTTTTTGGCATCGTTTTCCTCTGCTCCATCCTTTGCATCCTTTATTTCGTGCCCCTAGGTTTTACCCTCAAACTATCCACAGGTCATATCAAAATCCATACTTTTGTCCCCCAAACCTGCCCTCGATTCATACATGAGGTTGACTTACAGTCAAGGATATATGGTATATAAGAACAGGCAGGTACCTGTCTATGCCCAACAGCTGAGGAAAAGCCCTCCCTTCCTCATTGCCATTCCCTTTCCCTTGTGTGTCCTGTTTTACTTGGATTGTAAGCCTGAAGGCAGGGAGCTGTCAAATTAACAAATTAAAAATTTGTAAATTCCTCTGGGAGCCTTTTTGCCTCAAGGGTGGAGTATAAATTCTCTAAATAAATCAGTCATAAATAAATAATATGAATGCACTGGAATGTTTCTGTTATAGGTGATCAGCTAACAAGGAAAAAAAAAAGGGAAGGCATGTTGAAAGTTTAATGAATAAAAATCCCACAACAATTCAGTATCTTATGCTTGAATACAGCTTGCCCTCTGTATCCACAGATTCCTTCCTCATGGATTCAGTCATCCATGGCTTGAAAATAAATCCCCAAAAGCAAACCTTGATTTTGACATTTTATCTAAGGGGCACCATTTTACTATGCCATGGTATTTAAGGGGACTCGAGCATCCATGGATTTCAGTATCTGATGAGAAGTTGGAGGCTTTCACGGCAGGCATCCATAGTGGATTTTTCAGGCTATGTGGTCATGTTCTAGAAGAGTTTCTTTCTGATGTTTCACCTGCATCTGTGGCTGGCATCTTCAGATTTCAGTATTGTGTTCATGTGTGTCTTGGAAGCAAGCATTGGCAGATATCAAGGTCCCACTATATAAGGCATTGTGGATGATTTTATAGGAGGATGCAGTGCTCCTTGCCAAACTGTATTTTAATAACCTGGGAATAAGTGTTGGATTTGCATGCACCTACTTTCAGCCCTCCATGTAGCTTTAGTACTGAATCCTAGGCTGCAAAAATGGAGTTTCTTGTTACATTTTAAGGGGAAAGCCTTGTTTAAGATTAGTGTAAAATTCTTTGGATAGGATCAAAATGTGGTTGAACATCAAGATTCATATACTAGGATTAAAGAGGAGTAGCCCATCTTGGATGTCATATCAGCCTCATAGGGAGGCAATGGGACTTAGCCTCGGGGAAGACAATGGGAGACCTCAGAAAACCCCATGATAGTCGCCATAAATCGGAAATGACTTGAGGTCACACAGTAACAACAACAATCCTGGACCCAGCTTTTACCAGCAAACAGATTTTTCATGAAAAAGTCCCAAAGTATTTAAAAAAAATCATACAGAAGGGTAGTATGCAAAACATTGCATAATCAAATAGTATAAATTCAGAAATTATTCATAATTATGCACAAGGATGAAATGAGTGAATCCATATGTCTCTAATAATATGCTATCCACTTAACATGCTTAGCCAAAGCAAATGTTAGGGGTTTTACACCTATGCCAATGTAGTTTATGGGAAGACACTGAAGGAAATAATACTCTTGCATTAAATCTGCATCTGGATTACAGAAATAATCCAGTTTGATGCCATGTTAACTGCTGCAACTCAGTGCTATGGAATGCTGGGAATTGTAATTTTTAAAGATATTTAGCCTTTTCTGTCAGAGAGCTCTGGCACCACAACAAACCATATTCCCCAGAATTCCATTCCAATTCAAATGTTCTAATTGCTGGAGCAGCAGAAATTGATCTGACTTGCTCATCTATATGATATCCCTTCGACAATTGAATAACGATGGCTACCTTGTTACCCCCTCAGTTTTCTCTATTTGAAGCTAAAAATCTCCAACTCCCTAAGCAGTTCCTCTTAGGGCTTGATTTCCAGACCATTTCCCAGACATTCAGTCTTCTACACCATACTTCATATTTCTTCCAGCGACACTTGGAGAGCAGCATTTTTTCCCTCAGTTCCTCCTTGTGTTGGCAGTCATGCTATTTGTTCTCCTACCATGCCCATATGTGTGCTTTTTCATGGCCGTCAAACGTCTCTACCCAGGCATCCATATTAGCTGCAGTGATTCTGTCGTACAGCTCTGCCAGTATTGGGCTGCATTGAAAAAAAGATCTAGTCATGGAAAAGGCAAATGAATTTAAGCAGCAGTATAGTAGAAAGACTGCTGAGAGCAGCAGCCTGTTTTTGCACTAGTGAAGGCAATCTCCTTGTTTCTCCTTTGTATTTCATTTTGCACAGGAAGAGATGGAAAGCAATAGTGTGTGGTCTGGGCTTGCTCTCTTGTATCTCTCTGAAGTGTCTGAGCTTGCTTTGTAAAGAGAGAAGAGTGTGTTCTCCAGATAGGATGTGTTGCACATACATTTCGTTTGCATGCTTCTGAAGTAACGGCTTGTAACATTAAAGAGTCTTTCTGTCTACCTAGTGAGTGTCATGTTAACTCTGGTGTGAAGCTTGGTGATTGCCTTTGATGTGCCTTGATCTTCCTTCTCTTGCTTTCCATCCTGAACTATGTTTTATTAACGTACTGTGGGAGTTATTGACTCTTTCCAGGGTTTTCTTGCCAAGGCTCCCCATAGAGAAGAGAAAAGTTCTTCTGTCTCTGTGGAGACGTTGAACAAGTCATCCAAATGTAGAAACCTAGCTGGTTTAATCGGTCAGAAGAGCTCCTTGGCACTTAAGAATGGTAATCTAGCTACTGTGCTAACAGCACCTATGGGTGGATGTTGGCTGGTTGCGAAGGAGCTTAGAGATAACTTAATGCCAAGGTGGTGAACTTAGAAATCTGTCGTTTGGAATCCAACATTCACTCGCATATATGGGTGAGATGAAGAGGGAAAGCTCCTGTGTCCACTTTAACAGAACATATGACGAGGACTCCTAGTCACACACTATGGATGCCCGCTTTCAGGCCCACATGTTGACAACTCCACAAAGGCTTGCTCTTTGTGAACATTTTTGGCTGTGTGTGTGTGTGTGTGTGGGTTAGGGCACATAATATTGTATGGCCAGTCAACCAACTGAGCTGAGCTGAATCACAAAGGAAAGCTTCAGTGTTTAATGCCAGCCAGCAGCTAAAACATGCCCTCTGAGCTGTTGTGCTACTGAAGAGAGTAGTTCTCTAGAGATGTTGTTGAGAATTTAAGCTTTTCCTGGGGATGTGTGAGCATTTCATTTCATTTCAGTTCATTTTTTATTTATTTTTTCATCAAAATCTTGGATATTTCTTATATTCAGGAAAGTAAGGATATGAGATTAAAAGAAGAAAGAAAGAATGTGGAGGAAACCAAAAGTGACAGGTGTGTCCCTTCAGGCCCATGATGTTGAATTCTTAAAATTCTCGGTTTGAACCAATATTCAACTGTGTTAATGCTAAACTGGGGTTTTCACTCCCCCCCCCCCATGACACTGTCGAAACCCTGGTTGACAACTGGGATAGGAATCTATCCAGAGCTATAGACAGTATCGCTCCCGAGCATCCTTGCCAGCCCGCTCCAAAGAAAAGACCCTGGTATACAGAAGACCTTCGCCAGATGAAGCGGGCTGCGCAACGACTAGAGCGCTACTGGCAGAAACATCAGAACTTATCTGACAGAACACTCCATGAGAATATGTTGTGTTCCTATGGAGTGGCAGTCAGTGCAGCTAGGAATTCGTTCTGTGCTGCACGGATTGCGTCAGTGGAGTCTCGTCCAGCAGAGCTGTTCAGGGTGGTCAGGGAACTAACTCAAACCCCGGCCACCCAGAACCCTTTGCTTGAACCAACTATTGCCTGCTGTGATGCTTTTAACAACTTCTTTGCTGACAAAGTCTCTCAGATAAGGGCTGATCTTGACGCCAGTTTTCGAGCAGAACCTTTAGTAGAGGCATCCAGTGCCTCTGGTAACAAGGTTATTCTGGATCAATTCTAGTTTGTGAGTACCGAGGACGTAGACAAGCTCCTTGGATGCATGAAAAAGACGACTTGCCCTCTTGACCCTTGTCCTTCCTGGTTGACCGTGCAGGGAGGAGATGTTATAACATCTGCTCTTTATTGGGTAATAAACACATCTCTTCGGGAAGGTACTGTTCCAACATCTTTGAAACAGGCAGTTGTAAGGCCTTTATTGAAGAAACCTTCCCTTGATCCTCTATCTATGAGTAATTATAGACCAGTCTCCCTATTACCATTCTTGGGCAAGGTGATTGAGAGGACAGTCGCTTTTCAGCTCTAGGCGGTCTTGGATGAAACCGATTATCTTGATCCATTTCAAACTGGCTTCAGAGCGGGCTAGGGAGTTGAGACTGCCATGGTCGCCTTAGTCGATGACCTCTGTCTGGCAACCGACAGAGGAGATATAACTCTGTTGGTGCTCTTGGACATCTCAGCGGCCTTGGATACCATCGACCATGGTATCCTTCTGGAACGCCTGAGAGAATTGGGTATCGGGGGCACTGTGCTCCAGTGGTTCTGGTCCTATCTCTCAGGAAGGTTCCAGATGGTGAGGCTGGGAGACTGTTGCTCTCGTAAAAGAGAGCTTACATCGGGCGTCCCTCAGGGCACTGTTATGTCCCCCATGCTATTTAACATTTACATGAAGCCGCTGGGAGAGATCATCCGGAGCCATGGAGCACAGTGTTATCAGTACGCTGATGACACCCAAATCTATCTCTCCATGTCTTCAACTGATACAGTGACTAAGGATGGCATCTCTCCTCTCGACGCCTGCCTGGGGGCAGTAATGGGCTGGATGAGGAAAAACAAACTCAGATTGAATCCAGAGAAAACAGAGGTACTCATGATAGGTTCCCCTAGCCCGGGCAAGGAAATTTGCCATCCTGTCCTTGACGGGATTAAACTTCCCCTAAAGGACAAAGTGCGTAGTTTGGGAGTACTCCTGGATCCATCCCTACATTTATCATCTCAAGTAGATGCGATGGCCAGGAGTGCTTGGTATCAGCTTCGGCTGATACGCCAACTACGTCTCTGTCTGGACCGAGGGGACCTAGAAAAGGTAGTACATGCACTGGTAACCTCTCGTTTGGATTTCTGCAATGCGCTCTACATGGGGCTACCTTTGTATCAGGTTCGGAAACTTCAATTGATTCAAAATGCAGCAGCCAGTTTAATCACGGGGACAGCGACGTCCGACCATATAACACCTGTTTTAAAATCGTTACACTGGCTGCCAATTTGTTTCCGGTCCCAGTACAAAGTGTTGGTTATCGGCCCAGGTTACTTGAAGGAACGCCTCTCCCTGCATAATCCTCCCCGCACTCTCAGGACTACAGGAAAACTGTTATCCAATCACCCTAAGGTGAGACTGGCGACTACTCAATAAAGGGCCTTTACAGCAGTAGCGCCTTCTCTGTGGAATGCCTTACCTGAAGAGATCCGACTTAGTGGAACAGTAGAAGCCTTTAAAAAGGCATTAAAAACCCACCTCTTTCTACAAGCCTACCCTCCCAATTCCTTCTAAGATTATCTTTCCCCTATTGACTCTGACATATTGATATTCATGATTTTAACATTATTACTGTATGTTTTTAACTATGCTTTTGGATTTAATTTGTTTTAATGTGTATTTTTAATATGTGAATTATGGTACTGTTTTTACTGACCGTCTTTACTGACACTTGTACACCGCTTTGATCTTGGGAAAAGCGGTTAATAAATAAACAATTTATTATTATATTATTTATTATTATTATTCCGAATTTTTAGCACTTAAGTTTCAGCTAAGTAAAATAAGGGTCCTCTCTGCTAAGCAGAATCAGCCATGGTTAGTACAGTGGGCCTTGCTACCTATTGGGGTTTGGCCCCAGGACCTCCTATGGATACCAAAATCCATGCTCAAATCCTATTAAATACAATGATGTCCCTTATATAAAATGTCAAAATCAAGGTGTGTGTGTGTGTGTGTGTGTGTGTGTGTGTATTGAATAGCTTCAAGCTGTGGATGGTTGAATGCAAGAATAAAGAACCATGGGTACAGAGGGTCAACTGTACTTGGAGGGGAAATGCCAAGGAATACCAAATGTTATAGACTATATTTAGAGGAAGTCAGTGTCAAACCACCCATCTATTCCTTGCATAAGAAAACCCTATAAAATTTTTGGGGCCACCATAAGTTGATAGACAATTAGAAGGAACATATTTTACTTTTAACATGGTACCAGGACTCATGTGCAAAGAAAAGTATAAATCAGGGTCTCTGCTGATCTTTCCTTTTGGTCCAAATCTAATTTCTTCATTTATCGCTCAGTTATTTGTATCATTTCCCAACATTGTGCAGCATTACCTGGAAATATTAGATTTTTAAGAACCTTCAGATGCTTCATCTCTGCAGCTTGCTATATTCTTCACAATAGTCTTTGATTTAAAGATAAGCTGGAAAAGTCGCTACATTCCCCAACTTTACAGGACTAGAAGCCGTTGATGATTTTGAAAGCATGCAGGCAAGATAGGCTGAGAGGGCAAGGTATGACACAGTTAGGAAGTTGTTTGAAGAGTTTTGCATTGCAAAGAAAAGTGAAACGTTAGATTGAGAGAGGGTGGAAAGAGAGAGAGAGAGAAGTTTCACAAGAAGACCCAGTGGGAAAGTGAGTCATCTAAAAAAACTTCAACAGACTTGAAGCTGTAACTTTGGGCAGTCAAGAGATTCTATCATAATAGAGCAGATTGTAATCAGATTAAAAAAAACAGACAACTGAAAGACAAAGTTCAGTCTCCGTTTAGAGAAAGTTTTAGTTTAGAGAAAGTTTAGACAAAGCACTTAAAGTGTGACAGGCCACTGAGATTGCTGGAAGTATGCCAGTTTAAATTACAGATGCTGGCAACCTTTTTTGCATTTGGGATTCGGCAAGAACTACCGGGACTTTTAAAGTTTTTATAAAAGGAACCAGTAAGGTTTGCATGTCCTGAAGTTCTCATGTTAAAATCTGAGCCAAAGGAGAAATCCCAACTCCCTCCTGCCTGTAGCTGCAAGGACTCCAAAATATGTTCCTCTATCCTTTGTTTTAGTGATCCTGTGGCAGGTGGTAGAGGCAGCAGGAACAACAACAGCAGCAGCCTACTTGCCTTTGTTGTCCTTTCCCCCTCTGCACCTCTTGGTTATTCTGTGTCGGGACCCAAAGACTCAGCTACTATTGGAGATGTGGTTCTTCTTCTTCCAAAAGTGGATTGCTGTTTCCGTGATTTTTATAATTATGCCATTCCATAACTTTCATAAACTGAGCACAGCTGAGCACATTAGTACATTTTAATAGATTCTGGTAAATCTTCTCTGAACCAAAAGAAACTTCTATAGAAATCCCCTAGCAGATTGTGTGCCTGTCAATGCATTTTGAGCTGGAGTAATTTTTTTATCAGCCTATACCTGTGTTTCCTTTGAAAACTCAAACAGCATGTTTGCTAAAGGCAAATACAATTCTTTCAGGATAGACTGTAAACTTTGCTCATGTGTCAAAAAGTAAGAGAAAGAATGTGAGTGACATACTCTGAATTGCCCTCCAAAAGAGTAGTTAAATACAATCTCAATGTAGCAGATAGTTGTGAGATATTGTACATTATGCTGTGAAAGTTTCTTGAGGCATTTTGTAAATTATATTGAAAAGATTATCATTCCTAAGTGCTGATAATGCATAGGGAGGTTTATGTCTTTATTACTTGCTGACAATGTGGTATTATCACTCCATAAATTTGCTTTTACTTCTAATTAAACTTTCAAAAAGTAGTTAGGCCTGTCCTTTGAGAAGATGGAACATTTGCATGTATACAGAATGATGCATGTGCAAAAATAGATTTGAAAATATAATACTTATTGACAAAGTGCCATAGGGCATTGGCACAAATTTAGATAATGTTATAAAGATCCACCCATGTGTTGGAGGCAACAGCTTCACTCACATACAACATTTGTCCACATTTTCTGATACTTGTCTTATATAGGGATAACCAATGGCTCCTAAGGGGCCAATTGAAATAACTTGGAAGTGCAATACAAAACACTCATTCCAGTCCTTCCATTATCAGGGAGCCCTGTATCGCTTTCATGTGTATATGCTTTGGAAGCTTGGGATTTTCATTGGAGATGATTTAGTAAGAGATGTTCTATCAAGTAGAACATGACCACTCTTTCCCTGACAAATTCACAGGCATCGTAAGGGTTTAGATGTGTTCTAGGGTATATTTTCTGTGCACATTGACCCGCTTGGCCTCTCTATCACTCTTCATAAAATGAGAGTGTGCCCAAGAATAAGTGTGTGCCTGTATGGACTTGCACCTTCTGATGGACAAGGCTGGGCCTGCCCTCTTCTGAGTTCAACCCATAAAATAAAATGTAATGTAGTGCAGGAACAAACTCATAGAATTAATGGAGTGTAGTGAGGGGGGCTTAAGTGAAGAGGGAAGAGAAAGAAAAGAAATTTGGACAGTTAGTAAAAGTTAGTTAGGGATCTAGCTGCCTAGAAGGAGGCTAGTAATAGGTGGAGAACTAGTAATCTGTGAGATGGGTGGCATTAGTAAATTGAGTTTTGGCTAGCTTGGAGAAAGAAAGTGAGATCAGAGTGCTCTTTGGCTTCAGGGAAAGGATATAGCTGTAACTAAGTGAGGGTCTTAATACCCCAAAGGCTGCAGATCCTGTCTGATCTTAGAAGCTAACCAGGGTCAACCCAGATTGGTATTTAGATGGGAGACTGCCAAGAGAGACCAGGTGTTGTAGGCTATATTTCATAGGAAAGAACTGGCAAAACCACATGTGAGTATTCTTTGCCTAAGAAAACCCTATGAAATTCTTGTGGTCACCACAAATTGACAGGTGGCTTAAAGGCGTGCACATGCACACACACAAACACACACATGAACTAGGAAGAAAAGCCAGCCAGCCAGTGTTATGTGATTAAGGAGAAGCCTAGAATTAAAACAAAAATAAAAAGCCTCCCCACAGGCCATTTAGTTCACTGCCTCGACCCATTTTGTGTAGGGACTAGTTGTGCCCTTACTCATACTTGTGGAGATGGTGGTTGTTGCATGCCTTCAAGTAATTTCTGACTTAAGGTAACCCTGAAACAATGCTATTTTTTTTTGGGGGGGGGACTCTTGGCAAGATTTGTTCAGAGAGGGTTGGCCATTACCTTCCTCTGAGTGGGAGTGTGACATGCCCAAAGTCACCCTGTGGGTTTCCAAAGACGAGTGGGGATTTAAACCCTGGTTTCCCAGAGTCCTGGGCTGTGTCTGCACTGCAGAAATAATCCAGGTTAGCATCATCTCAGCTTCCATGGCTCAGTGCTATAGAATTCTGGGAACTGTAGCTTGATGAGGCACCAAAACTCTCTGACAGAGAAGGCTAAATGTCTCCCAAAGCTCCAGAACACTGAGCCATAGCAGGTGAAGTGGTGTCAACCTGGATCATTTATGTAGTGTAGCACCACACTGGCTCTCTGCTTGTAGAGATAAAGGAATACATAATGCCAGTATATTTATAGCATCTTATTTCCTTTGAGATGAGACATGCCAAGAAAGGGGTAAGGTGTTGAGGACTCTCTTGGTTAAAGAGTAAGAAGTAACTTGAGGCTTGGTCACACTGGTAGGTTGATTCAGCAGGCCTGTTAGTTACCTCCCTTTAAGAGCAGTCAGGTTGGATGTGCTCCTCTTCCCAGTGGTAGCCCCTCTTCCATGGAACTTCCACTCAAGGCATGTACAGTTCAGTGCTGATACAGAAAATGGCTTTTTAAAGCTGTCTATTCCAAGTGGTTTGCAAATGATGCCTTCTTATTAGACGTGCTCCTGTTTTATTATTGCAGCATTGGAAATTGATTTACAGTAGGCCCTTCGTATCCACTGGGGTATGGTTCCAGGAAACCCTCCCCCCCCACACACTCCATGGATACCAAAATCCATGGATGTTCAAGTCCCATTGAATACAGTGGATAGTAAAATGGTGTTCCTTATATAAAATGGCAAAATCATGGTTTGCTTTTCAAAATCTATATACTTTTAAAGAATATTTTCAAGCAGTGGATACTTGAATCCATGGATAAAGAATCCATAGATACGGAGGACCTAGTGTATTTGTTTCAACTGTTTTATTTCCATTGAGGTAAGCTAATACTTATTTTCAAGAAATATGTAAGATGCTAAGCTGCCCTGGGATCCTTTTTGGCTGAGGGACAGGGTATAAATGCTCTAAATAAATAGATAAATACACCTGAATGAATTATATATATATGTATTATTCTTTCTCTCCACTTTTTAAATCTGAAAGTTTTCAATACGGTGTTGCTATTACAGCATAGTATTCCTATTGTTGATTATTGTTATGGGAGACTTTGTTTCAGATAAGTAGGCAGATCAGATAGGTTCAAATAAATGTTTTAAATGAATAAATAAATGAATAAATAAATGAAAATAAAACATATTCCCTCACATTGTGTCTTTTACTGGGATCAGTAATCCTGGTAAGTGGTCTTTTCACTGGGCTAGAATCTGAGTGAGCGTTTAAGAGATATGTAGAACTGGCCTAGAGTGTTGTGATCAATTTTTATTCCAGTGATTTGCAGGCCTTAGGAGTGCCATATCCATGGGACATGATGCTTCATGACTTTGCGGAAAGGGTTAGAATATGGAGGAGCCAAGGAGGTATTTCTGATTTCCATCTATCCTCCAGAGTTGTTACCTAGCAGCCTTAGAAATCATCTGGTTGAAGTTTGATCTAACATGAGACCAATTTAGTGTACATAGATGAGAGTAAGTCATGAACTCTGATTCACTTTTTGTGCCCAGGGGGGCTATAGAGTCCTGAGGGTCATCTTAAAAAAAGTCCTCGCAGTCACCATTTATCAGTCCCCATCTATCTGTATCTGACAAGTGGCTACTTGATAATTCTGCAAATGAGAAAGAACAGTAGCCATGCTTTTAAAGTAGCTCTGGTAATATCAGGAAGGCCTAAATACCCCGGAGGCACCAGATTCTATTTGATATCGGAAGCAAAGCAGGGTCAGCTCTCTTTAGTACTTGGATGGAAGATCGCCAAGCAATATAAGGTGCTGAAGACTATATTTCAGAGGAAGTGAATAGCAAACCCCTTCTGAATATGCCTTGCATAAGAAAACCTTATGAAATTCATGGGGTCAATACATGTCAGCAGGTGACTTGAAGGCACATAGGACAGAAATATTTGCATGGGCTGGATCACTGATGATAGGTGCTTTTTAAGCCTGCGGTGAAAACGCTGCTGACCCATATTAGCTGGTTTTCTCCTGTATGCCAGCATAGAAACTTTCAGTTTCTTCTTCTTCTGCCTCTGTAAAGGTAAGGGAATTCCCTGTTGAGAATGTTGTCAAGTCGTGTCCGACTGTAGGGGGCGGAGTTCATCTCCGTTGCTAAGCCGAAGAGCCAGCGTTGTCAGAGACTGCTCTGATCATATGGCCAGCATGATCCACAGAATGCTGTTTACCTTCCCACTGAAGTGGTACCTATTTATCTACTTGAATTTGCATGCTTTCGAACTGCTAGGTTGGCAGAAGCTGGGACTAGTGACGGGAGCTCACCCCATCACGCGGCACCTAGGCCTCAAACTGCCAACCTACTGATCTTGCAATCAACAGAGTCAGCATCTTAACCACTTGAGCCACTACATCCATAGTTAAAGCATAAACTTGAATTATGCTTGTGGGTTTTCCCTGAAGTCTTATTCATGTGATTTGTTCAGAATCCTCATGTTATCCTTTGACTGCTTTTGCAACATCCTGCCTCACTATTAACACCACCACTATATAATTATCTGATTCAAAATGACATTCCTGTCCACTTTGGCTCAGTCTTATCAAGTACTGCAATGTTTATATGTTCTGTTTCTTGGGGGAGTGCTATCCTGTTGATTTTCCTGGATCTCTCAGTGGCATTTGGTACTATTGATCATTGTATCTCTGGACTGACTTTGTTGGACCAGGGATATTTTGTTACAGCAGTTTCATTCCTGTCTTTGAGGTTGATTCCAGAAAGTAGCATTGAGGGATTCCTGTTCAGCCCCATGGCCATTAAGTTGTGGGATGCTGCAGTGTTCTATCTTGTTCTCTGTGCTGTTTAATATCTATATGAAGCTGTTGGGGCTTTCCAGTTGGTGGCAGCCACTGAAGGTCTTTTGCAATCTACAGCTAGTTCAGACTGCGGTAGTCAGATTACTGACTGGTATACCATACTGTTGTTGTTTTTGTTGTATGCCTTCAAGTCATTTCTGACTTATACCAAAAGGGGAATCTATCATTTGGGGGGGGGGGGGGTTTTGTTCGGGGGGGGTTTCCCTTTGCCTTCTGAGGATATGAGAGTCTGATTTGCCAAAAGTGATCTAGTAGGTTTCCATGGTCAAGTAGTGATGTGAACATTGGTCTCCAGAGTTATAATTCGATATTCAAACCACTACACCATATTGGTATTCCAGTTGGCAACCATACAGACAACATATAACAACAACAACAACAACAACTTTATTTATACCACTTTTCTGTTGCCAAACAATCAAAGCAGCTTACATCTAAAAATTAATCCAATATACAATACATTGTACATAAAGTATTCCTGCCTTTCTCAAAAAAGAATTAAACACATTACAATTAAAATTTGCCAATTAAAATAAATTGTTAATAATAAAATAATCAAGTGGGCTGAGTGGTACATGATACATAATGGGAGGATATTCATTTTTGGCTGAGTGGTTCTATTCCAGAAAGGCCTACCAGAAGAGATCCATCTTGACAGCTTTTTATAAGCTGTCTAAGGCCCGGGACAAACGGTCCCGAAGAGGTGTGCTGCCTCCGATTCTGGGGTTAGGGACCGTGCACCAACCGCATGGTCCCTAACTTTAGCACGGCACAGCGGCATCCTAATGGCAGCGTTCTGTCCACATGGGTGCCGTCACCTTGACATAAGCCATGTGCAGCATATAGATGTTGCTGTGCGTCGCTTACATCGTGAGTACACCATTGGGTTTTCTGGGTTCTTTTTGGGCCAGAGACGCCAGGCAGTTTGGGGCGGAGGGATGCCAGGCAGTTTGGCGGTGTCCCTCTGGAGGGAAACAGACCTCCGCCAGCCCACCCTTTGGGGCGGTCTGTCCTGGGGCTAAACTAGTCATTTGACGGATCTCCTCCGGCAGGGCATTCTACAGTCTGAGAGCGGTTACAGAAAAGGTCCTCTGGGAGGTTGCGGTCAATCTAGATTTAATAGGTTTCAATAGATTCCTCCCAGAGGATCTGAGTGCATGAGGTGGATTATACAGAATTATGTGATCCCTTAGATAGGTTGGACCCAGGCCATGTAGGGCTTTAAAGGTAATAACCAACACCTTGTACTGCGCCTGGAAACCAATAGGCAGCCAGTGAAGTGATTTCAGAATAGGTTTTACATGGTCACTCCTGGTTTTACCTATGACCAACCTGGCTGCCATATTCTGTACAAGTTGGAGTTTCCGGACTAAGCATAAGGGTAGCCCCATGTAGAGCATGTTGCAGAGCGTGTTGTGTGTAGAGCATATTGCAGAAATCAAGTCGTGAGGTTACCAGTGCTTGAATACCATTCTCACTATCAGGGCAATACGATGGAGAGGACATGGTTGAGGGCCTTCTTGGCTTTGGCACACCGTTTGTGGAATTCTCACCTCTAGGAGGCCCAATTGATGCCAGCACTGGTTTCTTTTCAATTCTAGGTCAAATCATCATTTGGGGTTTTTTTTAACCTTTGGGGGCTAATTTACTTTTGAGCATATACATGGCTTTTTAACAATAAGACTGCATCTATACTGCAGAATTAATGCAGTTTGCTTTGACCACAGTGGCTCAATGCTATGGAATTTTGAGGTTTGTAGTTTTGTGAGATATTTAGCCTTCTCTGTCAGATTGCTCTGGTGCCACAACAAACTACAAATCCTAGGATTCTGTAGGATGGAGCCATGATAGTTTCAAGTCAAGTTAACGTTTATTGTGCTAGCCAAAGGCCATGACAAAATGAGCTTATCAAAAAGCATAAAACATTCAAAACAAAAGGCACAGAATACAAAGGACAAAAAATGTCCCAACATTTCGTGTGCAGTTAAAATATTTAACTGTTAAAAAGGACAAAAGGAAGAAGAGACATCTTTCCTGGATGTTAGTAAACATATACAATATAATCATGAAATCTAATTAATACTTGGCGTCTCCATGGCAATTTATGGCAATTTTATTTAACTCTCTCTTTCTAATCTTTTTTGCAGCCATGGTAAAAAGAGCCACTCTATGTGTTACATAGTCATTGGTATCACTCAAAAGGAATCGGACCAAATCAGCAGTAGAGCTCCCACATTTGTTTGTCAGCAAGGGGGTTAAAATTTTCTTTCTAGGGTCACTGTACAATGGACAAATTAACAAGAAGTGGACAATATCCTCCACCTGAGACTGACTGTAGATGCATAGTCTATTCTCAAAAAAACACTTTGTTGTAGCATCTGTCTAGAACTGCAGTAGGCATTACTTGAAGTCGTAGCTCAGTGAAGGCAATTCTTAAAGTAGGCGACTTGAGTTTAGTCAGATAACTGGCTCTAAAATGTTCCATCTTCAACAAGGAGAACCAAAAGGAAAATTGTGAGGTCCTAACTGACTGCAGATCTTTTCTTGAATCAGCCCAAAAAAGGAATTCTCAGAAAAGTTACATTTTTGTAAAAGAATTTGAAAACTTGATTTCCAGAACTGGTACATTTCCAAGTAACACAATGCTGGGAGATGATTAGTTGGTAGGGTAGCAATATGTTTAAAATATCTTATCTGTGTAAAATCTATTCTTGTTTTAACTGAGGGGCAGCCAAATTCAGTGTGCAAAAAAGGTGCAAGAGTTCCATTTTGTAAAGTGCAGAGCTTTTGGAGAAATTTGTTTTGTAATATTTCCAAGGCTTTGCCAGTGTTGATATCTGATCCCCATATGTCTGCACCATAAAGAATCTGGGCAATGACTTTGCTGTTGAAAATTTTTAAGGAAGGTTCAATCAACTGGCCTCCCTGGTTGTAATAGAATTTCAACAGGGCTCTGACTGTTTTGTCAGCTTTCAGTTTTACTGCCTCCCTTTGGTTTTTCCAAGAAAGGGACTCACTGCAAACTATGCCCATATATCTGAATAGTTGGGTTTGTTCTGTTTTATGTTGGTCTAGGATCCATTTGTGCTTTGGAGAGTTTCTGCCGAATACGATTACCTTGGTTTTGGAGTAGTTTATTGACAAGTGTTCTTGATGACAATAGACACTGAAAGCATTCAATAGATTTTTGAGACCCAAACGAGATAGGGAAATGAGCACTAAATCATCTGCATACATCAGAATGAAGATCTTTCTGTTTCTGATAACCGGGGAGGGAGAATCAGCTGAAGATAAGAAAGATACCAGATCATTCATATAGATTTTAAAGAGTGTAATAATAATAATAATTTAATTAATAATTTGTTTTATTTATATACCGCTATTCCAAAGATCATAGCGGTGAACAGCAAGTAAGCTAATTAGCAAGTAAGCTAATTAGGCATCCCTGTTTCACTCCTCAGGCTGTTTTTAAGGCTTCTGTCAAGGAACCATTTAAACTGACTCTAACCCTCATTTCTGTATGGCTATATAGTTCCCGTATCAATCTTAAAAGTCTGATATCAATCCCTAAGCTGTGTAGCTTTTCCCATAATCTGTTTCTGTTAATAGAATCAAAAGCAGCTGTAAGATCAATGAAAGCTGCATAGACATGTTTCTTATTTTGTATACTTCCTTACAATATGGTTTAATGTAAAACACTGATCTATAATTAAAGCGGTGTCAAACTTCTTTAATTCTTCAGTGTGGCAGCAGCCTTAGACTCTTTCAGCTGCTTTAAGTGGTTTGAGTTGTTTCATATAGTTTTATCTTGTTGAAATTATTTATTGATTTAAACCTGGAACTGTTTACATTTTTGTATTGGTTTTCCCTTCCTCCATTTGGTAATCAGAAATTTCACAATAAAAGAGCAGGAGAAAAATATTTTAATAAATAAGTAAATAAATAGTAACAACCAGTACTCTTCTTAGGTCAATAACTCCTTTTGAAGCAGTTGGAAATCTACCCTTTCATCCATCCAATGGGTCATGATTGTCATAGTACTACTTATCGAAGGAATTGCAACTCAGTTAATGATTTTGGTTAAACCCCTGCTTTTCTGCCCATAGCACGAACCTCATGATCAACCCCCTCTAGCAGACAAACCATGAGACTGAAAAATGTTGAAGTTTTTAGGAACAATTTCTTTTAGTATGTTCACCTGCAACAGAGGAAGGCAATTTGGTGCTCTGACTATCTTGTGGATTACAACCCCCATCAACTCCTGCCAGCATGACCAATGGTCAGAGATAATGGGGTAATTATAGTCCAAAATATCTGAAGGCCATCAGGTTGACTTCAATATATTCAGGAAACCAGTTGTTTAAAACAACAACAATAACACCAAACCTTGTTTACTCTCTAATGTTATTACTTGCAAAGAATCAATGTGGCTGATTGTCATTCATCTTTTTCGATTTGTATTTTACACCAAAACATTTAGAATCATGTTTATCTCAAAATTTCATTTTTATTTATTTATTCACCTGTGAACATTTTTTTCAGAAGGATCTTGTCTATGAGGTAGGCATTGGGGAGGCAGATCATGTATTAACATGATTGCAAAGTATTCTGTGAAAGCTGTGCTTCAGCAGTGTTAAAGACCTCTAATGTAGAAGCAAGCTTACCAGTAGTTTGTTTGTGCCTTTAAATACCTGTATATACATTTGCTGACTCTCTGTCTCTTTAGACATTCTGAATTATGTTTGAATTTTGTAGTGCACCTGAATGTGGGTCCACCAGTAGTGTAATACCCCCTTTCTCTCTCTTTCAAAACACCCCACCATGTTAATGGGAGCAGAATTCAGAACATTCCAGGTGCCACAGCAATTGAAGCAAAAGTAATAGTCCTGCTGAATTCATCAAGTTCAGACAAGTTTGATATTTTCCTTCCTAATGGATTCTTTCAGTTAGCTGTGTTCATTATCAGTTTCTGAAATAATCAGGTGGATGTTCACACTGTGAATGTAATTCCTTCAGAGAGTAAGTCCTAGTGAGCTATTTCTAATATTAGAGTTTTCCATGATGGCTGTTGTAAATGCATGTGAAAATACATCCCTCAGGCACTTAAAGCTAACCTAGAATTATCTTGGATATGGTCATGAGAAAGCCAGCATAGTGTAGTGGCTTCAGCGTTGGACTATGCCTCTGAACATCTGATTACTGTACAGGAGATCTCCAGGGAGCCCTCCAGCCACTCGCTTCGGTCTTTGAGCTGTCGGTAGTAGTGATGATGGTGGCAGTGGTGCTCCTGGGCCTTCATTAGTAAGGCAGAAGTGGGTCACTGGCAAATATTTATATAAAATTAAATGGTTCAGTATTTATTGGCTGCAGAGGAATGCACTTGGTGAGAGCAACTTGGATTTTGGGCTGCCCATCACTATGAAAGCTGCCACTGCTGCCAAAGCCATTCTTCCTGGGTATTATCTCCCACCAACTTCTGGTGCTGTTCAAAACAGGTGTCTCTCCGCGAGGGCCACCCATCTTTTGTCTAGCTCAGTGATTCCCAACCTTTGGTCCTCTGGTGGTGCGTTGTTAAATGCCAATACTGCAGCTGCAATGTTGTGAGTTCGATCCTGAGGTGTTCCAAGGTTGACTCAGCCTTCCAACTTTTCAGAGGTCGGTAAAATGAGTACCCAGCTTGTTGGGGCAATTGGCTTACACGTTGCAAATCACTTAAAGACTGCTTAGTTCATTAGGAAGTGGTATAGAAATGCTATTCCTGCTGTTTGCTTGCTCTATTTGTTTTGGACTTAAAATCCCAATAGCCCAGGCAACTTGGTCAACTTTCAGTAGTTATAGGAGCTGAAGTACAAAATATCTGGAGACCAAACATTGGGAACTATGGATCTAGCTCTTTGGGGATAGATCAAAAGAGAGGGCACACAGCTGCTCTCCGGAGGGGAGGCTTTTCCTGAAATGGAGGAGTGGGACTAGCAAGGCTCCCTGAGTACCTACTATGGTTGCACCTCTCTTCAGCAAGGCCATGTCTTTGAGGTCCTTCCCAGCAATTTGCTGCTCCAACAAAAGTATTAGATACTTCTACAGGCAAGCTCTTCTTCTCACAGTTATGATGCCATGGCAGAAATTCTGGGTGAAGGATTTCCCTTCGTGCATTCTTAGTAACTAGCAAAAGGCTTCACTAGCTGTATTTCTGTGTCATGCATCGTTTCAATGAGCTACAGCTCCAAAAGATAGGAAGATTGAAGAAAAGCAGCTTTCAACTTGGTGGCGTCAGCCATAGCTGCAGATTGAGAGTTTCTGTGATGTATAGAGATATTTTCCAAACTAATGAGAGCAACCCTTCTGATACACTGAGGTGGCTTTGCAGTAACCATATTTACACCAAACCTTCATTTCCCAAAGGAGGGATATTTCCCTGTAAGGGTTTCCATTGATGGGAATGTTATATTAGAAGACATTTTGCTGCAAGTGGATTTACATGGTTCACTACTTGGCTTTGCTCCTCGATGCTCTGTTGGGAGTTCTACTTTTATGTCAGGTCTTTTTTTAGGCTTGTTGGCTGTCAAAATAATAGCAAAAGTAGTAAGAAATATAACCCAGTTCATCTTCATTTTCCTTTAATACTGGCAGTCAATGCCAGAGCAAAGGTTGAAGTCAAGATTGGGAGCTACTGAGTTGCCTTTAGATCTGGCCTTCTAGGACATAAAGACACAGGACTTCTAATCTCTTTCCTTCTCTCTTATTGCTGATGACTCCACAAATGTATTTTTTACAATTTTTACTATTTATACTTTAATTTTGCACCTGTATTCTGAATGCATTGGCTGGAAACCTAATATACTTTTTTAGCAATATTTATGTTCCCTCCTACACCCTGTACCCCTATGCACTCCCTGAAAAGCTACATCAGAATATGGATACCCCCATTAATAATATGGGCTGGAATATGGGCTGGTCTTTGAGGAGCTGAAAGCCAGTGTGGGGTAGTGGTTTGAATGTTAGACTATGATTCTGGAGATCAGGGTTCAATTCCCAGCTCAGCCATGAAGCTCAGTGGGTAACCTCGGGGACGTGACATGATTGCCGTAAGTTGGTAATGATGTGAAGGTACACAACAGTCTGAGGAACTTTTGGGGATGAGTACAAGTGCTCCAGAGTCTCAGTAGTTCCTTTCTCTGCTCTCTTGAAAACCTTAAATCACTTAATGCTAAGTGGAGAAAGTTCCATTTGTTTTCCTAACTGGTATGCCTCTCTTCTGAAAGCCAAGCTGGGAATGGAACCCTGGTCTCTGGAGTCATAGTCTAACACTTAAACCACTACGCCACACTGGCTTTCAGTTTAATATTACTTGTATTAAAAACATACTAGAAAACCGTTAAAACACTTAAACAATTTAAAATGTGGCTTTAATTGAAATAAAATAAAAAGGATTATAATACAGCACACCATGAAAACACACACAAACTACAGTCCCATCGTATTCACAGTTCAAAAGCCTGCCTAAATTAAAATGTCATCACCTGTCAGCAGAAAGAGAGTAGGGAGCCAGGCAGTTGGCAAGTAGTGACTGTGGTATTGTTCAGGGGCAAGGTATATAAGCATGGGAGGTGGAGAAAGAG
The DNA here is from genome assembly GCF_019175285.1 of Sceloporus undulatus. NCBI lineage: Eukaryota > Metazoa > Chordata > Lepidosauria > Squamata > Phrynosomatidae > Sceloporus > Sceloporus undulatus. Next base: position 27,162,017 of record NC_056523.1, on the reverse strand, counting down.
GTGAGGAGGTAATGTGAGATCTCTTGGAGGAGGGAATGGCACAGGCCTGCCACCCCATACCTGTCTCAGGGGGGCCAGTGTCAGGACCAGCCCTGCTCTGAGATCAGCTGGATTTTATGAAGACATGCCTACTGGCTGCCTTTAATTTTGCTTTTCTGTTGGCACCATCTGTGATGTCATCAAATATGCCATGCCCCTAGTTTGGTGGAAAGGGAAGCTTTTCACACTACCATCTCTGTTTTAGTAGGTAATTACCAAGAGTACAAAGACCATTGCTAAGTCTCTGATTTACCATAACATTGTATTGAAGAACTTACAATACATTTTTAGGGGGTGGGATGGGATACTTGAACTTAACAGATTTTTATATTCACTTTGGTCATTGCCAACTTCCAGAAGGCCACACTTTCTATGATACAGCTGCATGTTCAGTTTTAGATATCTCATATCTGCTTCTGTAATACCTGTTTTCAAATTTTTGTCAGATTCTGCCTATTTATATCCATCTTGAATTATTTGCATTTTGGATTAACAATTTTCTTGCTTTTTTCTTAAAGCCTGTGCATGACCACCATAAGGGGCTTAAGGTTTCCCATAATCAGTTGCAATAAATCTATTTTATTGGCAAGAACATTACCAGATGCTAGAAGCAAGTCTCACAAGCGGATTAATTCTTTAAAAACAACCTTTCCTCAATATCTACTGCCAATAGAATGAAAACACTATTTCATCCTCTTAGTGCCCACAAAACTTGAAAATATGACAACAGGAGAAGGTGCAATTATCAACGTTTTTGAGGAAGTACTGTAGAATTCCTGATCACTGCTTCCAAAATGTAATAGTCAGAATTATAGATATGGTTGTGTTTAGAAATGAGAGGCGCACATATAACTAAACTGACTATAAAGATACAAATGTAAAATTATTATTATCTTTAGAAATGCTTCTAAACTAGGTGTTTAGTGTGGATTTGACATACTTTATTCACTCTTCTGTAAAGCATCTATGTGACATAACGATCTAGTCATCTGTTTCCTCAAAGTCCACTCACAGAAAGTATGTGTTTTCTTTTAAAGGCTGGATGGACAATACAGTTTGCACAGGTGTGACTGCCCTTAGCTAGATTTTGTTATTGTACAGTACTTCTGCGGAGTCTTGAATAAATTACCTTTCACTTTATTAGTCTTACAGTCTCCAAGGGGATAAAAGTGAGTACTTTTGGGATTTGTTTGTGTGTAAGAGAAACAGAGGTCTGTTTCACATTACACACTTCTAGCAGTTTGATGGCACTTCAACTATATGGCTACATCCTATGGAATCCTGAGATTTATAGTTTGGTGAGTCACTAGAGCTCTCTGACAGAGAATTCCAAATACCTCATGAAACTATAAATATCAGGATTCCACAGGATGGAGCCATGGTAATCAAAGTGGTATCAAAGTGTTGCAACTTGAAAGATACCAAAGGAAGTGGAAATAGTGCTTCTGTAAAATCGGGGTTTGAATTCCAGCTTGGCTGTGTAAACTCACTGGGTGACCTTGGACAAGTCACGCTTTCTCATCCTCAGAGGATGATGTGGCAAACTCCCTTTGAAGAAACATGCCAAGAAAACCCTATGATAGGTCTGGAAATTATTTTCGATTTAGCTCATTACGCTATATCCACTACAGCGACCATTGTTTGTCTGAGAGTCCATCTAAGAGGCTCACTGAATTGTACCTTTTCATTCCACTCTACCACCTAGGATTCACTGGTGAGAACTAGTCATACTCTGTGCCATAAACAGCAACGATTCATCACATTAATACGACTTATAATTGAATGGCCAGTTAGAAAATTAGGCTGACTTTTAGTTCCAAAACAATTTTGGGGGAGGAATATTACTGAGTTAAGTGCCTTGATTAAAATGCTCTGAAGTTCACCCACAGATTATGCTGTCATGACTTGTCTGGCCTTCCACTGCTAAATGACCTTGCTTTTTATATGCTAAACCCGTATACTGTGCACGAGAGGGAGAAATCCTCAGTTTTCTTGTTCTTGATGCTTGAAGAGCTACAAAATCTGGAAAGAATGTAGAGCAAACAAATTCAAAACAATTTGCTTAGATTAGGTTTATGCTCTGAATTTGTGACTTAGGCAATTTGGGGCGATGAGGCAAGGGAGCAAGAGTAATTGGTGAGACTCCAGCCTCCAAGCTGAGCACACTGATACTATTATGTTCAAAACTGTTGTCACAATATTTGGCAGCTGTTATAAAACAACCAAACAAACCTAGGGGCCAAAGGGGTTCAAGGCCTCATTCTACCTTCAGTCAGGCTATTTCTTTCTGTTTGAATTACCTATGTTTATTCTGAATTATCTATATTTATAGATTCTCCTCCATGTTTAAGGCAACGTTTAGCAAAAAAGAAACATTAATCCTACATTTTGCCTATGTCTACTTACTCTTGCCTAGTCTCTGTGTTCCAAAAAAAAGGTATTCCAAAATTTGTGTTTACTTTACTATGACCTTTCCTTTAACACTAAAAGACAATTCAGAACCTCTTGCCACTGTGTCCTTTCCTACAGGTTCTTCATGTAAGGATAGATGATGCATGTAATGATAGAAATAGATGTGATACTGGACATGCAGTTGGCCCAGCATAAACATGATACATATGTCCATGTAACATTTAAGCAAACCTGTTCATGTCCCTGCTTTATGTCATTATCTTCCACTGGTGTGGACAGGGAAACAACATAAAGTGCACCTAAGAACTATGTGTTGTAGGGAAAGAATGTGAGACAGTACTGTCCACAGGTTTACCTTACCTTACTTTTTATATCACTGTTTATTTTTCCACTACTAAGGTCCCCCTAAAGGCCATGGACATGGGTCCAAGTTTTGAAAGCTTGTGATCTCAGTGCTTGCAAAAAATATGTAAATGTTCACTATAGTGGGGAAACAACAGAAACAGCATAGTTTCTTGCCAAATCTCCTCCTTGAGGCTCTGTGAGCTGTGAGCAGAGTTGGTCCTGACAAGTCCAGTCCACTCTCTGGAGGGTGAAATATCTCTGTTGGGCACACACCCAACTGCCACATCCATTGTTAGATCTTGGGGCAGAGGGAGGAGAGATTGCAAGTACTCTTAGGATCACCAGAAGAAAGGTCCTGCTCATGAACATTCCAAAAAGGTTGCCTGCTTTTGGGAAGTCCTTATTGAATCATAGAATCATAGAGTTAGAAGAGACCGCAAGGGCCATCCAGTCCAACCCCCTGCCATGCAGGAAATCCAGATCAAAGCATCGTCGACAGATGGCCATCCAGCCTCTGTTTGAAGACCTCCAAGGAGGGAGACTCCACTACACTCCGAGGAAGTGTGTTCCACTGTCGAACAGCCCTTACTGTCAGGAAATTCCTCCTAATGTTGAGGTGGAATCTCTTTTCCTGTAGCTTGCATCCATTGCTCCGGGTCCTAGTCTCTGGAGCAGCAGAAAACAAGTTTGCTCCCTCCTCAATATGACATCCCTTGCTTGCAGCTCCCCAAAAGTGTGGACCTGAAAATATGAATTCAACAAATAATATAATAATAATAAAGATTGATTTCTAGCCCGCCCAATCATGAAGAATCCGGGTGGGTTACAACAATAAAATACATCAAATTACAATAGAGTTAAAAAAAATCAAACCCTAGACCTCCCCCTATGAGTACCATATGAGTTGGTTTTTCCAGATAGCATAAGATATGCTTGATGGCTGGTGCACGTTTGTCCTGTGGAGATGGGAAAGTGCCTTTATGTTCCCATCCACAATGTGGTAACTTTGGAAGACAGCCCACTAAAATCAAAGGGGCTGATTTCTGAAAAAATGGGCCCAAAGGTTGACCCATGGATGATTGGCAACAAAGGTTGGATAATAGAGTCAACCTCTGCACCAAAGATATCCATTTTGTGAAAAAGCCCCTTGGAGTGATGCTGGAAATGTTAAAGGCTGCATTTCTTATCTAGAAAAAAGAAACCATGGAGTCATAAGTTCTTATATTCTGTTAACTTTTTTTTTTTTTTTGGTAAAGTCCTCTGATGTGCAGAGCTTTTGCCGCTGGTGAAAACAATGCTGAAGCGTGGGTGTGTTTTCATTCCCTCTTGTGCCTTCAGGGCATTTGTCAGTTTCCTCTTGCATAGCATAGTCACATCTTAAGGAATTCTGTTTTATACATTGCGATGATGATGAGCAGGAGGAGGAGGAACAAGGAGAAGGTAGAGACTCAGCTAATCTGCATAACTTTACATAACTCCAGAGGGGGAGCATTCCTGCAATTTATGATGCAGTTCTGGGTACAACTGGTGCAGAGTGTCAGAACAAGAAGCTTTTGAGTGTATTTCCTGATTGCTGCCTTAGAGAAAATAGTCCAAAAGATTTTTATGTAGCAAATATGAAGCAAACTGACTGTAACATTTCTTTCAATACATGTTTCCATCAGTCATTGGGAACTTTTTCCTATAATGTAATGAAAGAATTATATTTTTCTTACAAAGGTTAAATGTACGGAAGTCAGCCCTGGTGAACAGCAAATGAAGAAAACATCAGCAAGACCTGGAGGTTGTATTCAGCACACTGAAAATTCATGAAGGAAGGTGTACCTGTACGCATGTACATGTACCAAATAGAACATGGCAAATTTCCATTTTTTTTTAGACTACAGAGTGCCTACCAAATTAGGACTGTTGGAGAATATGTAATGCACAGTGAAAATGCTATGCACAGCTGCAGAAGAGGAAAACACAACTATATTAGAACAGATGAGCTTTTGTCAGGGATTTGAAGGCTTAAAACACAGCACACAGGGAAATGCTTGATGTGTGTGTGTTTGGCCATGAGCATTCAGCAGAGTGGCAAGGTTGATCAGCACAGCTGAAGCTCATTGGCTCAAGGACACTAAAATGCCCAAGTGCACGTAGCCATGGATGATGAAACCATGTGTCTAGATTGCACAGGAGACACATGACACGGCTACACACCTGAACTCACTGGGTTTGAGAGACCACATGGTCTGGAGACTATATAAGCCCAGGGGTTGCAAGGGTGTGGTGTGGGTTTGTAGAAGGAGTTGAATTGGTATGGTTTGGAGTTTTAGAGATCTAGTTTTATATTATAGCACTGTGAATAAAGAGCACTTTGAGGACTTAGTTTCTCTGGTGGTTTATCAGAAGAAGCTACAGCATCAGTTTGCTGTGTGTCCCTGGAGGTTCCTGCATTGCTGCAGTTCCTGGAAGACATCCAGTTGCTGTCATCCAAATTGGACTTTGGAGCCACGCTTCGGCTCCTGGAAATTGCCAGCTCTGCTACAAGGGTCTGATTTAACCCCAGGACTCGTTTGAGTTGCTGACAGTGGTTGTTGGACCCCAGCAGTTGCGCTGACAGCTTTTTCTTTATTGTTGTGTGCTTTTAAGTCATTTCTGACATATGGTGATCCTATGGCAATTTTCTTGGAAAGATTAGTTCAGAGGAGGTTTGCCATAGCCTTCCCCTGAGGCTGAGAGCATGTGACTTGCCCAGTGTCACCCAGTAGGTTTCCATGGCTGAGCGGGGAATCAAACCCTAATCATCAGAGTCAGAGTCCAACATGTAAACCACTACACCATGCTTACGTCTTTTAACAGACAAAAAATGGGTGGATGGAGTTGCCTGGCTGATGATACAATTTTGTTGAAAATTTTAACTTGTCTGATTCAGTCTTCTAAATGCACCAGTGTTGTCTCTAATTATAAATGTTGGGTATGTGAAAGCTGGAGATCAATTCTTCAGTCAGGTGATTAGTGTTTAGTGATTTCTAGACACAAATACCCAAATTTAACTGACATGGTGTGCCTCAAAGTGGAGGAAGTGGTAGGAAACTGAACAATTTAGCCAACAAGGTAATAGATTTATGGATTGGTCTTCCATCCTGAAAAGTAAACATGGTTTTTTGTTCAGTTGCAGTCATGTGGTGCTTATTGTTTTAGTCTCCCTTGAAGTTAAATCCTTGTTGAACACATGTGCTTTAAAATAAAAAAGGAAAATGAAGCAGGGAGCATGATGGTTATTTGCTCAGCAATGATGAATGAGATATTTTCAGATGATCTCACAAATCATAACACTTCAGAGTAGGCCATGCAGGTGTTATGATTTGTGAGATCGTCGATGTTGATTTTCAAGCTATCCCTCACATGCACGCTATTAAAAATGCTAAGTGTTCTGGTACTCTATCAAATATGATATGGGTATTCAGAGGTAGATTCCCATCTTTCTGTTGCCCCTATCTGTTTTGGTAGGTGTGCTATAGAAATAACCAGGAACTCTTCCCTTGCCTTCCTCTGAGGCTGAGAGTGACTTTCCGAAAAAGTTACTCAGTAGGTTTCAGTGATCAAGTGGGGATTCTTGTCTTCTGGAGTATTAGCACTTAAACCACAAAGCATATTGTCTCTCACCTGTCACTGAATGCTTAATAATTGCAAGGAATATTCTCTGGCCATATTGGACAAGGCTGATGTGAGTTGCTGTGCAACAGCATAAAGATGAGCACAATTTCTGCATCCTGCATTTAAAATTGGAAGCATATAAAAGTCTTTTGGTTATGCTTTTTGTTTTAATTGGTGCAATGGGTGCCTTGGGTCCCACAATAGGAGAAAAGTGAAATATAAATGGAATAGAATACAATGCAGTACAATAAAAAGAGTCCATAAATATATGCATACTTATGTATGTGTGTTTTAGGCAAATATGTGCATTTGTTGGTGTACGCACACCACTCTGAGAACAAATATGAAGTAATGGAATGCATATCATCTAAAATGGTGCATCTCAAACTGTATGACTTGGAGACTGGCAGTTTTTTCCCCTAGTGTTCCAGGGATTGGTGCCATATTTGTGCCCATTAGATGTGATTGATATTTTTTCTTTCTAAGATTTCATTGTGTTATCTTCATTGAGTGACTAGCAAAGGCAAAGCAGCACCAGTTACATAAGACTTTATTTGTTGGAATCTGATCTTATATTCAAAGTCTATGATAAAAATCATTGAACTACTTCTTTTTAGCACATCATTCTAAGTTTTAAAATTTGTAAAGTGTAAAACTCAATAATACATTACTTTTTGGGTTACTGAGAACGTATAGGTTTTATAGATTTAGACACATGGAAACATGCATGCCAATTTATTGTTTTGGATAGGGTGACAAATGATTTCCCCCCCAAGGTTTATGGCATTCCTGTGTGTAAGGCTTTATGTCTTACACATGGTAAGTGTGCCTCATGATACTGGGAGGCTTGACTGATAGGTGATAATGTGCAAGAAGAAGTGGGTAATAGCTATTTGCAATGCAAATGAACATACTGGCAAGTGCTGATTTTCCATTCACAGCAGTTGAAGAAATGAAGGTTTCAAGCCTCATCTGTGAAAATGGTTGAAGACATAGTAGGTGTTTGACAACCGGTGCTGTGTGAACAGACTTTTCCACATTCTGGTCATTCTGAAATATAAGGAAGAATAGAACAAATAGTAATGGAGGAGTAATAGACTTTCTCCATTCTCCTCCACTGGCCTAAAGACACATGCTACTTGATGGAATCTATCTATGTGTTTGTGTTCAGGCAAATAGCTGTTTCATGAGCACTAATCCCGTTTTGACTCATCTCATGCTTACAGGTGAAATGGTTCCATTTTGATGGCTGTATCTACATGCATCTGTTGCATATATGCAACAAAATGATAGCCAACAGGTTGGAAATGATCAGCAACATCCCCATCCACAAAAAAAAAGGAGACATGAAAGACTGCAGCAATTACAGGATCATACCACTAATCTCCCATACAAGCAAAATCATACTCAAAATTCTGCAACATAGACTTCAACCACACATGGAGGGTTCAGGAAAGGAAGAGGCACTAGGCATCACATCGCAAACATACGAAGGGTACTGGAGCGCACTGGGGGAATTCAAAAAGACAACCAGCATATGCTTTATAGACTATATATACCAAAGCCTATTTGACTATATAGATCATAAAAGACATGGGAGAGCCAACACATCTGATAGTCTTGCTGATAAATCTGTACTTGGGTCAAGAGATGAGTGTCAGAACAGAACAACGGAGAAACAGAATGGCTCCCAATTGGCAAAGGACTCAGACAAGGCTTCATCCTATCACCCTACCTGTTTATAACTTTTATGCAGAACATATTGTAAGAACAGCAGGCTTAGACACAGAAGAAGAAAGAGTGAAAATAGGAGGAAGGAATATCAATAATCTAAGATATGCAGACGACACCATAATACTAGCATAAAATCTAAAAGACCTGGAACATCTAATGAGGAAATTCAAGGAAGAAAGTGAAAAGGCACGCCTACTGTTGAAGGAGGGAGCAAGCTTGTTTGCTGCTGCTCCAGAGAACAGGGCCTGGAACAATGGATGCAAGCTCCAGGAAAAGAAATTCCACCTCAGCCTTAGGAGGAACTTCCTGACAGTAAGGGCTGTTCGACAGTGGAACACACTCCCTCGGAGTGTAGTGGAATCTCCTTCTTTGGAGATCTTTAAGCAGAGGCTGGACGGCCATCTGTTGGGGATGCTTTGACTGAGAGTTCCTGCATGGCAGGGGGTTGGACTGGATGGCCCTTGTGGTCTCTTCCAAACTCTACGATTCTATGAGTCTATGATTCTATAAAGAAAACAAAAATGATGACAATGGAAAATCTAGACAAATTCAACCTAGATGATATAGAAATAGTAAATGAGTTCTCATACCTGGGATCAAATATTGATAGAAATGGGGACTGCAACCAGGAAATCAAAAGATGAGGAATGGGGTGGGTAGCTATGAAAGAACTAGAAGAGATCGTAAAATGCAAAGATACACAACTCAGCACAAAAGTTAGAATCATACAAGCCATTGTATTCCCTATGATGATGTATGGATGTGAGAGCTGGACATTTAAGGAAGAAGATAGGAGGAAAGTAAATTCATTTGAGATGTGCTGGAGAAGAGGCTGAGGATAACATGGACAGCCAAGAAGTCAAACAAATGAGTGCTAGAATAGATCAAACCAGAAATCTTGCTGGAAGCCAAGATGACAAAACAGAATCTGTCGTACTTCGGACACATCTTGAGAAGTCACGACTCATTGAAAAAAACAATAATGCTAGGAAAGGTGGAGGGAAGCAGAAAGAGAGGAAGGCCATATGCTAGATGGATGGACTTTATTAGGGAGGTCACAGGTAGGAATTTTGTAGGAACTGAGCAGAACAGTGAAAGACAAGGACTCTAGGAGATGTCTTATCCACGGGGTCATCATTAGTCAAAATTGACTCAAGGGCAGTTAACAACAACAAATTCTTCATGTATTACTCCTACCCTGCCTTTAAGTGGCATTGTTTTGTCCTTGCAATAACTGTCGGTAGCTTAGACTGAGAAAGAGCAATTGACAACCAATTGCTCTTTCTTGGCTTCAAAACATACTGCAGAAATAATCCAGTTTGAGACTGCTTTAATTGCCCTGGCACAGTGCTAAGGAATCCTGGGAATTGTAGTTTATTGTGACACCAGAGCTCTCTGACAGGGAAGGCTAAATGTCTCACAAACAACAAATTGTGCACAGGAGGGAAATCTGTACATCTGAAAAATGTGTACGCAAATATGCATGGAATTCCATGTGAGAAGAGAACAAACAATTCATAATTGAATGGAATAAGGATGTGAGGACTGGGGGGAATCTAAGGAATGCAGTGAGAATGAGATCTGATAGATTTTCACATCCCCTATTTTGTCCTTTGTGCCTCACTTTTGGGAGACCTGATTGCCATTATTGGCTTGCATTCTGCAGCTTTTATTTTTCTGTTTGCATTTTAAACATTAAGATAACACTGTATCTTGTACTAATTATTTCATAAATAATTTAATAGTTTATATGTAATACGTAATTGGAAGACATGTTTCATGCTATTAATATTCAATATATCTCATCAGCTTCAGGAGTTGCTGTTGTGGCAAACAACATGTTCATATCTGGCTCTTTTTAAATGAAGCAATGGTATTAAATAGGGATTTGCAGGACAACCTCAATTTTCTGGCAGTTTTCCTGTGTAGATCAATGGGACAATAGCAATAGCAAGTACATTTCTATACCACTTATCAGTGCATTTAAGCACTCCCTAAGCAGTTTATAGTGTGTAGGTTAATTGCTCCCAACAAGCTGGGTACTCATGTTAGTGACCAGATGGATTTGAAGGCAGAGTCGGCCCTGAGCCACTGGCTGTGATCAAACTCACAATTCTGTGGTTCATGAGTGAGTGGCTGCAGTACAGGCATTTTGCCACTGTGCCGCCAGGGATCTTCGACACATAATGGAATTGTGCTGTTAACTCTATGGGAGCTGAACAGTGCAATCCTATACATGTCAGTCTTTCTCACCGGAAGAGGTGCTTGGGATGGCCACCCAAATGACTTTTTGTGTTCTGTTTTCAAAGAACCACACTTGCTTATTTTAATCACTGTAAACTTCTGTATTTTCTTTGGAGACTAGCAGCTGATGTGTTTTTCGAAGATTCACATTTTGCATTTTTATTAACAGAGTGAGATAAAAATGCTCATGAGGATAGTTAGATATTGTAGGAAGTGGTAAGCATGTGACAAAGTATCTGTACTGTACACAAGGGCCACATTACTGTCAGCAAGTTAAAATATATTGTATTGCAAGTGGAATAAGGTGTGATAAATCTTTACCTTCAGACTTCTCTGCTCTTTCCTTTGCCTGTTTTTCATTCTTACTTTTTCCGGGTGTGATACTGATCTCTCTGTTTATGCCTGTGTTTCATTCTTTCATATCTGCAATTTTTTGATATCATTGTTCCCTTGATTTCTGATTCTCAGAGTGTAAGTGCCATTATTTATTAGTCAAAATGGCACCATCAAGGGCTGGAAGACTTGGGGAACCTCGAACGTTGCAGAAATAGAATAGAAAAAGAAAATGTAAGGGGGACTCCCAAATAGCATTATATGTGGGTTGTGCCATAGACCGTTGAATATTGGGAGATGGAAAACTGTAACTAGGGGCGCAAGAAGAAGAATAAACTCCAGTATCTGTAAAGTGAAACATTTTACTCTGCAATTTTTGGTAGGGGTTTTGGGCTATGTGGCCATGCTCTGGAAGAGTTTATTCCTGATGTTTCTCCAGCATCTGTGGTTGGCATCTTCAGAGAAGATGCTGGTGAAACGTTAGGAATAAACTCTTCCAGAACATGGCCACATAGCCCAAAACCCCCACCAAAAATGAATTCTGGCTGTGAAAGCCTTCAACTTCACATTGCACTCTGCATCATTTTATTTATTTCCTTTCAGTTGCTCTTCTGTTTATTTAACTGTTCTTCCCCTCTACAAGTTTTCTTTATTTTTTAAAAGGTAGGCCATCCCCCCTCACTCCAGAATGATGACACGAGACAATAATGTTGAGTAAAGAGTCACAATTGTATTAACTATATCAAGAATGGAACAAGAATGGTGAATGAGTGAGGTGAATCTCAGCTGGATATAGTTACAGTTCTCTACAGGACTGGGAACAATGCACATTTGACAGTAATAGTCCATCAAACTGGCATTTCCCAAAAATTGTCACTAAATTCTTTCTCACATATGCTTAAGTTTTCATATCACACAATTGTCTCAGTTCACTTGGGATGGTCACATTTAGTTCTCTACTTTCCTGCTTTCTTAGCTGCTTTTAAAATGTCATGCTCCCCTCCCCCACCCATTGCTTCTTGGCTACAAGCTCTGAGTTCAAAATACAAAGTATTATTTACTTAGTTATCTCAGCAGGAGGCAACCTAGCAGTTGGACAGGAGAGGAGGGAATGGAGTCTTGCCTTTCACAGTCGGAACAAGAGAAAAAGCAAAGTTGAAACCGTAGTTGCAGCTATTTTGCAGCCTGTTATGTGACAATAAATCCTTGGAGTAAGTAAAATATATGTCATGATCACTAAAAGTCAGAATGTGTTTCTTAAAAACAAAGTCTTGCCAGACTAATTTTCTCCCTCTCTCTTTTTTTTAAAAATAGAATTGCAAGCTTGGTAGACGAAAGGAACACTGGATGTAGCATATCTTGATTTCAGTAAGGCCTTTCACAGGGTTCCGCATGATATTCTTGCAAACAAGCTAGTAAAATATGGGTTAGAAGACAATGCTACTGTTTGATGGATTTCCAGTTGGTTGACTGACTGAACCCAAAGAGTACTCACCAATGGCTCCTCTTCATCTTGAAGAGAAGTGATTACTCGTGTGCAGCAGGGTTCTGTCCTGGACCCAATGCCTTTCAACATTTTCACCAGTGACTTGGATGATAGAATAGAGGGCATGTTTATTAAATTTGCAGATGGCACCAAATTAGGAGGAGTAGCTAATACCACAAAGGAAGGATCACAATTTAAAATGACTTTAATGAATTAGAAGGCTGAGCCAAAACTAACAAAATGAATTCAACAGGAAGAAATGTAAGGTACTACACTTGGGCAGTAAAAATGAAATGCACAGATATAGGATGGGGGACACCTGGCTTGACAGCAGTGCATGTACAGTTAGCCCCCCTTATCCATGGATTTTTTATCCATGGATTCAAGCATCCATGGCTTGAAAATATTTTTTAAAAGTATACATTCCAAATAGCAAGCCTTGATTTTCCATTTTATATAAGGGGCACCATTTTGCTCTGCCATTATATTTAATGGGACTTGAGCATCCACAGATTTTGTTATCCACTGGGGATCCTGGAACCAAACCCCAGTCGATAACAAGGTTCCATTGTAAAAGGGATCTAGGCATCTTAGTTGACAACAAGCTGAACCTAAATCAGCAGTGTGATGTAGCAGCTAGAAAAACCAATGCAATTCCAAGTTGCATCAATAGGAATATAGTGTCTAGATTGAGTCAAGTAATAATACCAATCTATTCTGCTTTGGTCAGGCCTCACCTGGAATACTGTGTCCAGTTCTGGGCACCACAATTCAAGAAATATGTTGACAAATGAGTGTGTCCAGAGAAGGGTGACCAATATGGTTAAAAGTATAGAAACCATGTCCTATGAGAGCTCCTTAGGGAGCTGGGTGTGTACTATTGAAGAAGGAGCAAACTTGTTTTCTGCAGCTCCAGAGAACTGGACCCAGGGCAATGGATGCAAACTACAGGAAAAGAGAATCCACCTCAACATTAGGAAGAACTTACTGATGGTAACAGCTGTTTGACAGTGGAATATGCTGCCTCAGAGAGTGGCGGAGTCTCTTTCCTTGCAGGTTTTCAAAGAGTGCTGGATGGCCATCTGTTAGGATTGCTTTCATTGTGTGTTCCTGCATGGTAGAGGGTTGGGCTGGAGGGCCCTTGAGGTCTCTTCTAACGTTATTCTTCTGTGAATACACACTATTTGTACAATGCAGGAAAGTTGGAGAGCCCTAACAACTATAAGAGGCTTTCTTTGAGAAGATCCCAGTTGAATCTTCAAAATTGTGGCCTGTTTCTCAGTCTCTCTTGGAGACACACGGATTCCCCTTCCCTGGGTGAATTTTAGATTTTCCTTCCACCTCTGATTTCCTTAAGATGGGATCAATATTGCACAGCAGCATTTCTGATTTGAAAATATTTTTCTCCTCCCTTCAGTTCTGATTTTAGTTTGTGTTTAATGTTTGCATGAATCTTATATTTTGAGGCTTAAGTTTTATTGGTTTTCTTCACTCTGCTTTCCTTCCCTTTTGATTTATTAATCCTCTGTGTGTGTAAATGTGTACATCTGACAGCTGCATAGTCCGTAGGAAAGAGACTGTAACTTACAGTAGCCCAGTGCTACATGACTAGTACAGTGATGCCTGTTTATTAGTGATGGAAGGAATGTTTAAAAATATTTGAAAAAATTGGTCAAACCTCCATTTCTCAAGTGTTAGTAACCCCTGAGGAGGAGAATCCTGAACTAACGAGTTTTTACAAAATTCGCCCCAAATTGTGAATAGTCTTCCAATACTGCTCAGTTTTTCTCATTGGGAAGAAAACTGGTAAAATAGCCTGTTGCTTCCTTTGAGAATAAAATTCGCAAAGAATTAAAACACTATACTTTGAGAATGTTTCACTCCCTAGAGAGCAATGTTCCATTTACATAAACAATGCAATCTTATCCATATCTACTGAGAAGTAAGCCCCAGTGAGTTCCAAGGGACTGCTGGACCTCTTACCCTTTCCCGTCACCACTCCCTTCTCCTTCTGTGTCATGTCTTTTTAGATTGTAAGCCTGAGGGCAGGGAACCGTCTAACTAAAAAGATTGCATGTACAGCGCTGTGTAAATTTACAGCGCTTCATAAATAAAGGTTAATAATAATAATAATAATAATAATAACAACTGCTTAGTAAATGTGTACAGGATTTCTAGGCTGAGATGGTCTAAAAGGCTATTGTAACGCATCTATTTCTTTATTACAGTCATAGTTTTTCCAGTGGTGAGATTCGTTGTCTATCAAAGAGGGTCTCAAATTAACAAGCAAGATGAGCAAGATGTACAAAAAAGTTTATTTCAGTAGAAATAGATCCACCTGGAAGGATCCAAATTGAGAAAACTGAATGGTCCTCTCTGAAGCGTTGACATCATAGATCAAGCACATCCTCTCTGTCTACCATTCATCAACATATTTGGGCTATCCCAAGGATGGCTATGTTTGCTCGAAATAAACAGTATATGGGAACTTTGGATGTTTACAACGAGGAGTATGTAATTTTAAAAAATAATTCCTTAATTAGCACTTGTAAATCAAGCAGGAAGCTTTTCTTCTTATCTATAAGACACAAGACAAAGACATGGGTGCGAGGAGCAAAGAGTCACGAGAGTCTCCTGCTTCTAAATGATGATGATTTCAGGGCTTAGGAGCACAGCGCAGGAATAGGGAATTTATAAACTAAGAGTGAGAGTTTCCATTTTTATTATTTTCATCACAACTTCATTACATTTACCGCCTGGAACTAAAAGTATTCTAATTCATTCTGCCCCATCTACTCCCCATCCCACCACCTGCGTTTCTATCCTAACCACAACCCTGTGAAATAAGTTAGGATGAGAGTAATATTGTGGGGAAGCTGGATTTTGGCCTGATCTGGAATGTGCATTGGGGCATGCATGAATGCTGAGTGAATCCCGTGAACATGGAACGGAAAGAAAGCTACTTTTGAGCAAGTCTGATAAAGACTATTTTATTTTACAAGAATGTACACATTATAATGTATTGTATAATATTAGGGATGTGGTGGCCCAGCGGTTAAGACACTGACAAGATTGGCAGGTTGGCAGTTTGAGGCCCAAGCACCATAGGATGAAGTGAGCTCCCATCACTAGTCCCAGCTTCTGCCAAACTAGCAGTTTGAAAGCCTGTAGAAGTGCAAGTAGATAAACAGGTACCACTTTGGTGAGATGGTAACAGCGTTCTGTGCAGTCATGCTGGCCATGTGATCACAGAGTTGTCTTTGACAATGCTGGCTCTTTAGTTTAGTAAGGATGAGCACCGCCCCATACAGTGTTCATGTCTAGACAATCTTGTCAAGGGAAAACCTTTATCTTTTAACTTTATTGTATAATATTATTTTTATTGTTAATTATGATGTTCCTACATGCATGTGTATACACACATACAAACACAACAGAGCATTGTGTTTTATCAGTCTAAGGTTTTGTTTTATTTTTTCAGACTTTCCCAGAAATGGTTCTCTGCTGAAAATAATAGTTTTATGTAGTTTCCCCCCATTAATCACTTTTGCCCTCTTTCAGCCTCACCACACCCTTATGGTATGATGTTGCTGAACCAGATGTGTCCCAGTTCTTGTATGTGAAATATTAGAGGGCATGAAGCATTTGGGTGCACACCTGGGTTTTCTTACATCACAACAGTGTTTTGACCAATAACCTCAAACTGTAGACCTTAATGTTCTAGCATTCAAAGAGAAAATAGGCTTCTCTTTCCACTTTTAGTTTCAAGCTTCCTTTTCCACTGAAGGGCAGAATCCAGAGCTTTTTGTTCCACCACACGAGGTCATTCTATATTTCATGGCCTTGAAGCAAATACATTTAAACATGGCTATTTCCCTCCATATACTATTATTTTCTGTAGATCCTTTATCTTACCACTCTTTATCTTGCAAAATTAAAAGGTCTCTTTAGCCCCCAATAATGCCAAAGAAATGCCACGATATTTTATTTATCCCTCAGGATGGAAGGTAGAGCTAGTTTAAAATCTTAAGGCTGGGGAAACATATTTTTTTGCAATTTAATTTCAAGCAGATACTTCAGATGTCAGCTATTTATCAGGTTCTACCATGTTTAGCCTTGGAAAAGCATGATTTATATTAATCTTTTATTTTTATTTTTATAAAAAGTATTTCCCCCTGAATTCAGTACTAGTAATACATTATTGAGTCTTCACCTTTTTTTTTTTTAAATAACAGCTTTGGCTTGTTCCAGTAATCACTACAGTTATTACAATACTAAAGGCCTAATCCAGCCGCATTTGACTTGCATAGGCAGGATGTAATATGTTTTTGATCCCTGTTTGCATCAGGATCGTCATATGAAGAGTAGCTGTCAGCTTGGCAGAAGGGTTGTAGAGTGAAGCAAACATGGTACAGTGGGGCAAAAATGAATCTCCGCTTGCAAAACAATAATTTATTTCCTGACTCACCTCAAGGTAGGATGCAATACATTAAAACATAAAACACAATTAAAAGCACATCAGCTGGCTGTCTACACTTCCATCCTAGCTGTGTTGCCAGCTGGTACTACTGGGAAGAGTCGCTCCCTCTGAGGTCTCAGTGAGCTGCCCAGCCATGTAATCAATGCTTGGCACCTTGTTTTTAACCTCAGAGAATGACTTGTGTCAGTAAGGCTGGGAACACAGTGGATGTGCATATGTAGACAGTTTTCTGGCGTCGCTATAGAGTGCGAATGTAACGGAGAGAATCCGGGGCAGCTATAGGGCCAGAATACTATTTTGGCCAGTGTAGACGAGCCATTTGTTACAGGATCTCCACCCAGAGATAACAACAGTAATTTGAAAAAGAATTCAGGGGTATCCATGTTGGCCATACACAAGATAAAACAAAACCCAATCTTCTGTGGATTTTGTTTTGTTAAAGTATTGCGAGTATACATGCTGAGGAGAGGACTGGAGGGAAAGGAAATGAAGTACAGCAGTCCCTCCACATTCGCTGGGGTTAGGGGTGAAATACTGTTCTTTTTTATCTAAGAGAACATCTCTTTAGGAATCTCCAGGTCCTCCAGTGCAACTCTACGGTCAACATCTGCCAGAAGTTGATCATAGAATCATGCTGGAGGACCTACAAATGCCTAGAGAAGTGTTTTCTTTAGGGCTTCTAGGTCCTCCAAAGTTGTGCTGGAGGACCTAGAGATTCCTAGAGAAAACATAGTAATCAAAATGACAATTAATCAAATCTGCAAAAGTTGACACCATAAATGTGGAGGGCCAACTGTAATCTCTGAGCTTACATGGTTATAGGTTAAAAGGTTCAGGCAGTATCAGAGGGAGCACCCATATAGCCCTATCTGTCTCCAATTCTACTGCCACCTTTGGGGGGGAAAACTGTATTTCAAAGTGTTTTTGTGCCCTTCTCCATCCAACACAGAGAAGAGTGTTGGAGTGGGCAATGGATGAGCCACGGTCATTTCCAGGGCACTTCTCCCTCAAGTTTGGGACTTACTTTTGTAGAAGAGGAAATGGGCGTTTTTTGCTATAAAATACCCAAGTATCATAATGTCCGAAATCCATAAAACAGTGATACCTTTATTGGGACAACAAAAATACATATTGTAAGCTTTCAAAGCTCCATTGGCTTCTTTATCAGGCAAAAATGTTAAAAATCATATAGGAGGAAAAAATTGTCAATGTTAGTCATAGGCCTTCATTTTTTCAAGATGTTGTTAAGCTTGTAACATATCTTTTAGGCATTTTGGTTGTCCCAATATAGTTATCACCGTTTTGTTGATTTTGGATGTTACTGTACTTTGCTATATGGCCAACACGGGTACTCCTGGATATGTTTCATAAACTACTGGAGGCATCTATCAAACACTAATGCATTTTCTTTTACTTTAGCGACTTTGTCTCATTCTTGACCGCCCTCAAAATTGTTTTGGTGTGCTGGACTTTTTCAAGCCAAAAATCACGAAAGGCAGTATATTGACTTGTACAGATGTTGCCTCTATTATCTTTCAGGAACAAAGAGAGACACTGATGTAAAAACATTACAGAGCAGGAATACACACTTAGTCTTAAGTGCCTTTCCTTCATTATACATTATTGCACCAGAATGCTGGTGAGGACATTGGCAGTGAGTGGAAATGTCATTTTCAGACATAATCAAACCCTTTTAGCAAATGTAAAAAATAAATAGCTGGAAATACAGTTTTAGGGAACAATTTTGTTAAACCAAAGGGCAAAATAATGCATCTTAGAAATGTCAAGGAGAAAATGAATTTTAGCAATAAATAACATTTTGCTGAAGACACATTTTATTTCCTCAGCAACGACCTATGTCAAATAATCTTCGTTTCTGCATGTTCTCCCCTGAAATCAAGAGCATTTGATTTGTCGTTTAGTAAAGACCATATATATATATATATATATATATATATATATCCAATTAAACAAATGAATGTGCTTATATAATGTGTTTGACCTCTCCCGTATTAAAAGTTTGGCTTAAAAAAATTAAAATCAGTAGGGAGTCTATTGAAATCAGTAATTAGCAAGTGGGCTGACATTTAACAGTCTGAAATGACAAATCCCAGACATTTAAAAACACTGTCTTGTGTGAAATCACAGCTCCACCTTCTCTCCCCCTCCCTCCCTGCAAATATAAACCTTAAATTCAGAGAAAAGTCATAGTCAGGGTTTACTTTCTTAGCACATAGGTACTCACTGTCCTATTTCGCCTATCTCTTGCAAGATCTTGGCAAGTATGATGCCTCCTTGGATGATTTTGAATGCTTAGCACTGTTAAGCAAACCTTGAACATGTTTTTGTTTTCTCTGGAGGGAGCGCTCTAAGAGTATTTAAGCTGAATATAAGCAAGCTTACAACAGTATTCAAAAATACCATGAAACATCTGCTCCCGTTTTGTTCACTTATGCTCTGACATAAAACAGCCTACTTTCCTTGTCCCCTTACAAAGGAAGAATAATGTGGCACATAATGTGCCTGAGTAGCAAAATAAAAACTTTGAAATACGGTGCTAGAAGCTTTTACCAGAAAAGGGGGGAAATAGTGCCAATGTTTATTTAGCCTTGGTGCTACTGTATCTTTCTAGGTGGAAAAAAATGAAGAAACTGACCATGTTCGGGTAGTTGTGGTTGTGTGCCATTGGGTCTATTGTGACTTATGGTGACCCTATCACAGGGTTTTCTTGTCAAGATTTATTCAGAACAGGTTTGCCGTTGCTCCCTTGTATGACTGAGAGAATCTGTGAGACTTGCTCATGGTCAGTCTGTGGGTTTCCTTGGCCAGGTACAGATTTAAACCATTGTCTTCCATAGTCCAAGGGTGCATTTACACTGTAAAAATAATACAGTTTGACAGCACTTTATCTGCCATGGTTCCATCCTGGGATTTATAATTTTGGGAGGCACCAGCACTCTTTGGCAGAGCAGGCTAAAGATCTTGGAAAACTGCAAACCCCAGGATTCCCTTGGATAGAGCTACAAGACTTAAAGTGGTGTCAAACTGCATTATTTCTACAATATAAATGCACCCCCTAGTCTGAGACTCAAACCACTACAGCATGCAGGCTCTTCCTCTGGCAGTAGACCAGGACATTTCACTCTCTCAGTGTCATGTTTTATAGCAAATTCATACAGACTCAGGTCTGACATGTGGGTATTTGACCCCATTGTCAACTTAATAAACAATATCTTCATCAACCATTTGCTACTCTTTCTTTCTTTCTTTCTTTCTTTCTTTCTGATCTCTTCTTTCTCCCAATGCGGAACCCAAGGGAGCTTACAATATTAAAGTTAAACACAGCTAAAACCCAGAAGTTGTAGTATTGCAGTTCAGTTATAAAGTAATGAAATAGTCTTATTATATTAAATAATCTTATTGTACTTATTTCTTAGACTGTACGCCATGGGCAGGTTTACTCTTATCTATTTTATTGTTTGTATGTACAGTGCTGTGCAATCCACAGCGCTATACAAATAAAGC
>NC_056523.1:27114289-27141767 GCF_019175285.1 Sceloporus undulatus | reverse complement strand
ATAATAATAATAATAATAATAATAATAATAATAATAATAATAATAATAATATCTTAAAAACACAAACCAAAAAGGGGAGGGAGTATGGCACGGGTAATGCTTGTCTGAATAAAAAAAAATTACCAAAACAAAAACAACGGGAGGAAAAAAAATCCCACAACTCTTCATATTTTTGCAATAAGGATAATTTTTTTATCCCAGCAAATGGAATCTATTGGGACACTCTATCTGTCTGTCTATTTATCTATCTTGTCTATATCTCAAGCTGTTTTTCTTTCCTTTGCTTTCTCTGAAAAGTATGGTGTAATTAATAAAATGTCATTTTAATTCATTGGCCCCTTCAAGGGAAATGAGGGTTTTTTTCAGGGGCAGGGGAGGGGAAACAATAGAATGCATTGCAATCAGAAATGCCCCACAATACAAGAAATAGTATGCAAGTGAAAGGAGTTGGATCCGCCCTTGCCCAATTTTATTTTACTTTTATTCTGCCCTGTATTCTGCCTTTGAGTATTTGAGAGGCATATATTTTATTTTGCATACACAAACATTCCTTTGGGCATGGGGCAATTTTATACTCTGCATCATTGAATTTGCTTGTGGGTAAGAAAATGTGCTACAGTTCTAACAACATTAAGTGTTGTTAAAAGGATTAAATAATACAGGAGAATCTGCGTATTTCTGTGGACTATGTTTTCTGTGCAAAAAAACTTGCTATCTGTGCAATAAAACCATGTGACTTTTTGTGCAGATGAATATTGCCAAAACAAAAAGAATCTTATGGTAGCCTCACAAAGTACTTTGTTCTTTTTAATAGGATTTCTTGAGCATTAAGAAACCTCTTTCTTTCTTGGCTAACTAACAAATAATTGTGATGGATTTTTTCTCCCATTCCTATTTCCCTGTTAATAGCTGGGGCCCATTAAAGTACACACTTAAAGCACTGTGATTCCACTTTAACCGACATGGCAGCATCTTATGGAACCCTGGGGTTTGTAGTTTGGTCAGGAACTAGATCTCGCTGGCTGAGAATTCTAAATATAGTGGACCCTTGTTATACATTGGGGTTCGAAGATCCCCCATGTATAACAAAATCCGTGTATGCTCAAGTCTCATTAAATATAATGACATAGCAAAACGGTGTCCCTTATTAAAAATGGAAAATCAAGGTTTAATATATGAAATTTATACTTTTTTGGAGCATTTTCAAACCATGGATGCTTGAATCCGTGTATAAAAAATCCATATATAAGAAAGGCCAACTGTACTTGTACCTAAATTGCAAACTCCAAGATTTCATAGGATGTTGTCACAGGAGTTAAAGTGGAAGCAGAGCACTATAATTATGTAGTGTAAATGGCCCTCTGAACTCATGCTAGCAGCGCAAAGACTGGCCTTCTCATTAGCCATGGGGATCTACCACAAATTATGCAGTCGAGTGTCCCGCATTTGGGGAAATTGCAGGGGTCAGCACACTTGGGGCTTATTCCCGCTTGTATTTAAACCGGTTTGCAGTCGCATTGACACCGGGTCATTGAATCGATTCAGCCTGATGCATAGTTCCCACTATGGAAGCAAATGATTTCCTTATTCCATGCATTCACATCTTTTTTGACAGGATTGTCATTCCCACTAGATTTGCGGTGCTAGAAAATGTATGCTCAGTATCGATTGTGATCAATACATCCTGGTAACTTTTATAAACGTCAATCATCTGCATGCCATTGGTGATGGAAGGAAGGAGTGAAAAAGAGGAAGGGAATGCTGGGAGGGCCAGGCACCCCCCCCCCCATGGAGGACATCCCCAAATCAAAGTGCAAAACACTGGTAGGAATGGCAGTGCATGCCTCTTGGTCCTGCTCAGAATGGAAGACATTTCCAAACCAAAGCTCAAAGCTCTCCTAGGAATGTCTGTGCGCAGTTCTAATGTCCTACTCAAAATGGAGGACCTTTCAGAGGAATGGATATGGAAGATGTTCCCAGATTGCTTCTCTAAATGATGCTCAGAATGGAGAATGTTTTGCAATTCTTCCTCGATAGAAGGTTGGAATGTAGGGTGGGTCCTGGGAAAGGAGAGGGGGAAAATGGCAGATTTCCCAAAAACCTGGGATGGGATTGGTTACACCCTCTCCCAACCCTCTGCCATTAGTCCCTCCCCTCAAGTGCGATGTGATTCAGGTCTGAATGTCATTCACACTTGCTGGACAAAAGAATAGCCACTTGTACTACACTTGCAGAGGGAGATATCTAGTACAAGTTGAGTCTCCCTTATCCATAATTCCGAAAACTGAAATGCTTCAAAATCCAAAACTTCTTTAATGGGTGGCTGAGATAGTGACATATTTGCTTTTTGATGGTTCAGTGTACAAAAACTTTGTTTCATGCACAAAATTATTAAAATATTGGAAAAAATCTGGACCCCCCCCCCATCCAAAATACCTTTAGTCCCAAGCATTTCAGATAAGAGAGACTCAAACTGTATCCCATTTCCCCACCCCACAGTGGAATGCGGACACAACTCTGCCCCCTTATCCTATGGACAGAACAGCCTCTCGAATGGCTGGAAAGTTAACTCCACACACATTTGCTATCATTGCTCCTCCCTGACTGCGCCATTTCCTCTGTCCTTGTAAGTGTGCCAACAGAGCTATATGGTGTATTGGCATTAAATAGGATCTCAGCCTCTGAGTACAAATCCCAGTTACAATTAGAGAAATGGTTTCTCTTGTGCACACTAGATAAATAACAGTTCTACCAAAATATACCTCGCAGTTCCCAAATCTACCTTCCAAGTCCAATGTAGAGTTGTCTGGAGTATTACTAGTTCTTCTCCCCAGACCATGCCAGCCATATCTCCTTTCTACCATCAATCTCAAATGGGGGTGGGGTGAGGGTGGTCCGCATGGGCCAAAAAGCCTCTACTCCCCTTGACCTTGCATCATCTAGTTCACACAACCCAGACCAAAACCCTGGGGCTAGGATCAGACCCATTCCTGCAAGCCTGGACATGCACCTGATGGATCTAGCCTGATTCCAGGATAAACAGCCTTTACCCCAGGTTGATTTGACCCCTAGTTTGTTGTGGAGTTTCCTTGATGTTTAGACAGCCCCCATGCTCCTTACCATGCTATGCCATCTGTCATACTCAGAAGACCCTCATTGTTGATGTGGGAATGGTGTGCCTGGCCATGTGAGTGCAGCCAGGCACCCTCTTTCTGCATCAGATGCGACAGGGACTTCTGATATGAGCAGCAGTGCAGCAAAGTAAGGAGCACACACTGGTAGCAGGTCCCAAGTTGGCGCAGGAACAAGTGTGTAAACACTCGCCCATCCCAGCGTTGATCCCGGGACCGACCTGAGTGAGCACTGAGGCTAGAATAGCACGAGGTCAGTCGGTACTATCCTGACCTATCTGATCAGCCCCTGGATGAGTTTGGACCAATCATTTATCTTTGTGAAATCTACCACCCAAGGTCTTCTTGAGGGAACATATGTGCCTTAGGTTCCTCGGAAGAACCACACAGGCAAAATGTAACACATAAATGTTTTGGTGGGCATGTTGCATAGAGGAGCATTCTGATTCCATGCATGATTTTCCCTTCTGCATTCTGAAGAGGTAAAGTCCAGCAAGAGTCACGCCATAGCATCACCAGCCATTTCCTGCTCATTATTGTTGTTAAGTCAATTCTCCTAAAGTGTTCAGTTCTTAATGCAGCACTTTGTACAAGGCCAACTATTTCTGAAGAGAATAATCTTCCCTTGACACATTTGCTGAAGAGAAATTGGCTGTGCAGTAGATTACAAGACAGTTGCATTGTTGAAAACAGTGGCACAAACACTGAAAATGTGACCCTTTCGTCTAAAGTTGGGAGGGGGGAGGTGGTTTAAATGGTACATAATGACTAATTAGTGCTTCTTGTCAAGGAGGGTAGGACAGCACTGGAAAAGTGTTTACTTTAAGTGAAGAGGATAGAAGAGGATAAAGGATCTGCAGATTGTCATGAATGCAGCAATACAGGCAGTGTTAGAGAGAGGGGGAAAATAAACTCATATCTGGCCTAGGCTACAGTTGTATTACCTTCCATCTGGTGGTGGCCATTTTTGTGCTGAATAGATGGTGATCGAATGTCATGTCCACATATCATCTCAGCCCTGTATCAATATTGTGTTGCTTCTGATTCTCTTTATCTCACAGGTGTGGTGGCTGCAGCCCTAAGATCTCAGTTCTGTGGTTTCTAGCCCTTACCCTTCAGCTACCTGTTCAAAAGATCAGGATGCAACCTTTGCCATTTCTGCTTTCTCTGTCTGAAGATAGAACAGTGGGCTTCAGATTCCTCCACTGAAAAAGTCTATTACAATTCCAAAATCCCTGCAATGCAGGCACAGCATTATAATATATGGAAGACTAGACGCGTATTTTGACATTATGAAAATGTGTTCAGCAACACACAAGAATGGAAGATTGGTTAGCCTTTTTCTATTCTTCATTTCCATTCCCACATTGGTGGGAATTGTATGGCCTTCCAGATACTGTTGAATAGGAATGTAAACAATACATGCAATTTTTCCGATCTATGAGACAGAGAGTTCCTTGACACATCAAGGCACCTTATAGAGAAAATGGTCAACTGCTAGGAGATTTTTTTTCACAATATGAGGACTTTTAAATACAAAAAATAGTGTATTTTGTAGGGGGGGGGAATGTACTGTTTTGTGCAAAACTGTTGTCCTTTCTGCATAAAAACTTGGAAAAACGTGTGTGTTTTTTTTCTGGGGGGGGGAACCAAAATTTCCAAAGTACAAAAAATGATTAAAGAAAATGTTGGGAGAGCTAGTGTGGCATAGTGGCTTGAGTGTTGGACCACAACTCTGGAAACCATGGTTTGATTTCCAGCTCGGCCATAAAACCCATGGGTGACCTTGGGCAAGTCACATGCTCTCAGCCTCAGGGGAAAGCAATGGTGAACCTCCTCTGAACAAATTTTCCCAAGAAAACCCCATGATAGGGTCACCTTAGGGTTGCCATAAGTCAGAAACAACTTAAAAGCACACAACAGCAACAGCAACAAACAACATAGCACATAATCGTACACATAGGGCAAAAGACTCTTGAAATTATTAATTCTTGCATCAGTTAATGAAATAGATGAAGGCAAAACCCTGCAGCTCCTACCCAGTATAGTCAGTGGTGATGAGTTTGGGGGGCTGCAGTTATATGGTGAGCCTGACAATTGCTCTCAGTATTCTTCAGAGAGTAGGCTATTTTCTGAAAACGAATGCCTCCTTCTTGCAGTATGGAACACTGTACTCTAAAAAATCATTCTGTATACAAGATGTGAAGCTCAGCAGAGGTCTCCCTCTTTTTTGATCGTACACTATGCAGTCTCTGGCCTTTCTGAGGAGTGGACTTTTAAAGGCCTAGGTCTTTGGTCTGGAGCCCTGACACTTCACCACCACTTCTACCTTTTGAATATGGTGAAAAAAGCACCGAGAGCACTGAGCCCCTATGGCAGATCCAGTAACACTGGACACACTGTCTATTGTAGATAATGGACAAGAATACTTAGGACAACATGGGGAAAGCTATATTTATTTGTGTGTGGGCTTGTGGTACAGTCTGTATCAGAGAAACTTAGTAGATGTGCATGTGTACTGATAATTCGAAAATAGGGCAACTGGGAAATGTCCCAAATTATCCCATGCATATGTCTATTTAGCCCAATTTATTCCAACTGATAGCAGTTCTTTGAAGGTTCCTAGAGGGTTCTTTGTGACTTGGTTTGTGAAACTCTCTTGGGTCGAGAAGGGGGGAATTTAACTTCTTTATGCAGAGAATATGTTGTGCCAGTGAACTATGCCCATTCTCTGAACTACAGTTCCTTTTTCTCAACAAATGTTGACATGAGATTTGTTAAGCTTTTATGTAATTTTATACTGTTGCAGTAAGATGATGGCGCGGGCTCACTGTATTAAGATAAAATTACATTATATGATATTGCATTCAAAGAAACTTGAATATAGACAGAAAAAATGAAATGCATAAATATAGGATGAGGGACACCTGGCTTAACAATACTACACGTGAAAGGAACCTAGGAGTCCTAGTAGACCATAAGTTGAACATGAATCAAGAGTGTCATATGGCAGCTAAAAAGGCCAATGTGATTCTAGTAATAGTGCCACTCTATTCTGCTTTGGTCAGGCCCCACCTGGAATATTGTGTCTAGTTCTGGGCACCACAATTCAAAAAGGATGTTGAGAAATTGGAGGTGACCAAAATGGTGAAGCGTCTGGAAGCCATGCCTTATGAGGAGAGATTTAGGGAGGTGGGTATGTTTAGCCTGGAGAAGAGAAGGTTAAGAGGTGGTATGCTATCCCTGTTTAACTATCTGAAGGGATGTCATATTGAGGATGGAGCAAGCTTATTTTCTGTTGCTACAGTGAATTGGACCCAGAGCAATGAATTCAAGTTACAGGAAAAGAGATTCTACCTAAACATTAGGAAGAACCTTCTAACAGTAAGAGCTGTTCAACTGTGTAAGCACACTTACTTGGAGAGTGGCGGAGTCTCCTTCTTTGGAGGTTTGTAAACAGACAGCCTGTACAAACTGGCCATTAAGGCTGGCCTGAGTGGAGTCGGGGCATGGCGTCCACACAACACACACCCTGACTCTGCCCCCATGGCAGCATGGCACTGCGTGCTGCACCACATGGCGTGCAGTGCCACAGCGCTCCTCTGATGCTGTGTTTAAGTGATGCAGTGCCAAAGGAGCACCATAAAGTCAGGGTGCAGTGGCTACAGTGCCCTTTCCAGGGCACAAAAACGAACTGCTATTTACAGCTCCTTTTTGCTCAATGGAAAGGCATGATTGGGGCTGCGGCATGCAGTTGCCGCAGCCCTGATCTGGTTCTAAAAGGGGTGGCTGCAGGCCACTCCTTAGAAGTGGTCTGCACAGACCCAGAGTCTGGATGGCCATCTGTTACAGGGGGTGCTTTGATTGTGAGTTCCTGCATGGCAGAATGGGTTTGGACTGGATGGCCCTTGTGATCTCTTCCAACTCTATGTTTCTATGAAACCACAAAAATATTATGATAACATCAGGTTAAAAACAACAACACAGAATAAAAACAGTGTACACTCACCAATCCCTGCAAGCAGCAAAGAGTTAAAACAGAAGCAGTTAAATGCAATGAATTGAACTATAAATTAAAAAGTTGTCTGAAACAAGTAAAGAAAATATTCCAAGGGCTTTTTAACAGACATCAGTACAGAGGCTGTATACCTTTGCCTAGAAAGGGAGTTTCCTTCTGCACAGGACTGCTAATGAAATGTTCAATATATACATATAACATAACTTCCCACAGTAAACTTTATATATTAATTGATATCGATTCATGAATATAGCTGTGGTGATCTAGGCATTGTCTAACTCTGATCAATATATGTGCGTGTATGTTTGTATCTCCCAGACTCATCTCATGCTGCAGTTTTAACTAAAGGAAAACTTTTACTTCTTTGGAGACGCCAGTGCACACTAATAGGAGATGCACAGGGAATGAATTGTGAAACCCTTAAAGAGAAGGTTAACCTTGCCTCTTGCTCATCTCAAATTTTGTTGCTTTCTGAAACGGGAAACATTCTCCAGCATACGATTACCTTACATTCCAGAGTCGGATTTGATTATTTCTTCCTTCAGTGAATCTCCTAGCTACTGTTAAGCAGGTTGGGGTCTCAGCGGCATGCTGGTCCCTAGTAATTCAGAGGGAGAGTTAGAATAAAAAGTATCAGGTCATCACTTTTTGACTTTCCCAGGAGCTTTGGTTATTGAAGCATAGGATCTGCCTTTATTTCGAAGGTCATCAACCTTCTGCTAGAAGTGTTTATTATTTTTTAGGATGGCAGGAAGCATCATCTTCTGTTCTGCCAGTGTGCTCCTTGTGCTTGACACTCTCTCCTTTTATAATTCTATTTTAGAGGTGTTAGTTTCCCCTTCTCCCCCTTCCTCTATTTTTCAATGTTGGTAAGTGGTTTCTTGCTGGCCTTTGAGGGTTTTTCTTTCTTTCTTTTTTTAAATTCCCATTTTAAAATTATTGCTAATCGGATTCAGTCTGTATGCTGTGAAGAAGTGAAGGGTGGAGAGCTAAGCTTGTTTCTGCAGTATATAGGTTTCTATGGCTATGTGGGAAACAAATGCCAGCAATATATTATAGCATATTTCCCTTCTGAGAAAAAATAGTACTTAAAAAAACAACAACACACCAACACTCGCCAAATCTTGCAATAAACGTACATAGCCCTCATGACAGAGCAGAAAGATTCATATGTAAGACATCAGGTAGTACCCATCTGTATGTCACTTGTCTGTCTTCTCTATTAGAGCCAGTGTAGTGTAGTGGTTTGAGTGTTGGGCTAAGACTGCAGGAGACTCAGATTCGAATCCTGGAAACACCCATGGTGATCTTGGGCAAGTCAGTCTCTCCCAGGCTGAATCCGCACTGGAGAATTAATGCAGTTTGCTGCTGCTTTAACTGCCGTGGCTCAATGCTATAGAATCCTGGGTATTGTAGTTTTGTGATATACTTTGCCTTCTCTGTCAAAGAGCCCTGGTGCCACAGCAAATGGCAAAGACCAGGATTCCATAGTATGGAGCCATGGTAGTTAAAGTGGTGTCCAGCTGCATTGTTTCTGCAGTGTAGATTCAGTTCTGGTTTAAGAGAAAGGCAATGGCAAACTTCCTCTGACTAAACCTTGCTAAGAAAATCCTAGGATAGAGGAGTTGCCATAGGTTGGAATTGACTTGAAGACAGATAAGAACAAATAATGTGCTGATTCTGGAATGAAACAGGATGTCGAGGGTCTGGTTTTGGTTTATATGCAATGGAGTACAAAGGATGCAGAAGCAAGATCTCCCTCCTTCTTTACCCTATCTTCTTGGGCTTTGTTTCTACAAGTGGTTTCCTTTACAGCTAGGCACACTTCCACTATTAGAGCTGGGTTGGCAAGTAATACAAGATATCAGACAGATAAGGGATCAGGATTTAACAACCCTTCAGACAAAACAATTCCTTGCTAGAAACATTTGTAAAGTGTGTCACTGTGACCAGTCCAAACCATGAGTGAGAGTCCACGAAGCAGAGAAGAAGAAAAGAGCATAGTTGGCTTCCACAGTCAGGAGTCACAGGACAGCTGTAATCGGATAAACTGTTTTCATAGTGGCAGGAGCCTAGCTGAGGCCTTTTATGTCTCTTAGGAAAGTCTCTTTCTCCCATGCTCCTCTCCCCCCCCCCCCGATCCCTCCCTTAAGTAATAATTGTGGGGACCTGTACCACCATTGCATCTTGGTTGACATGTGTGCTGCTTGATCTGGTGGGCTAGTATTTCATGGTTTTAAGGCATGTGTTTCAGTAGCGCTTCAGGTGAATCTGTTTAGAGGGTACCTTTTTCCCTGTGGAAAATATGGCTCTTCAAGTGCTATATTTATGAGTTCAGTGGAATCCTGACTGATAACTCCAGATATACCTACCAGTTCCTCCTCTCTATCAGAATCTGAGCAGTTGACTGGAATCAAAACAGAATGGAGCAAAGACATGGCATGTGGCTGGCCCCCATCACATCTAAATTGGCTCATGTTCTTCTGATTGACTAGTACTATGGGCTGATTTCTAAACATACAGATCTGCTATCTTCAAAGCAGTACCTTATATATGTGACTATAAATAAAAAAAAATATGCCCCAAAATCCTGGGCTGACTTGTTTACAGGTCAATACAATAATACTGCTTAGAAAAGTCCTGAAAGAAGCTCTGTTCCGATGCCCTACTCTCCCTGCCTCAGCAGTGATTTCTGAAAGAGCTGCCAAGGCAGGGAATGTGTCTGAAAGAGGTGATCGACCTTCTCAATGCGATGTTAAAACCTTCTCTCCTAAACCTCTTCCTCCTCTGGATCTCTCCTGCCCTGTTTTCCTTCCTTTCTCAATCCGATGTTAAAATATACTCTCCCCATCCTCCTCCTCCCTCTTTGACCACCAAATCCCACTTCCCTTCAGTTCCTTCCCTTCCCAATCTGATGTTAAAACCTTCACCTCCAGCACCAGGGGAGTAATGTCAGATGGTTGGGAGATGTCCAGAGAAGAAGGAGGGAGGGAAGTCGTGTTTCCCCCTTTAGATCCTTTGTTACATGCCCCTATGTTTTACCCTTGGCTTCCACATGGGTCATATCAATATGTATGATTTTGGCCCCAAAACCTGCCCTTAACTTATACATGAGGTCAACTTGTACATGAGTATATATGATAAATGATGTTTGTAAATCCAAATTGGAATGGTCTGTTTTGATGCTCCAGCTGCAAAAGTTATATTTCCCGTGAAGTGCCACCTACTTTTGTCAGTCTCGATCCTCCAGGGAGAGTAGAACTGGTGTCTTGAGGGATGTCAGACTCAGTGTGGCCAAGCAATGTGGTCAAGCAAAAGAACTGTGAAGACATCAGCAAGGAAAGTCCCTCTGGTAGTCAAGGTCTGCTGTCCCAGCCCAGGATTTCCTCTGCCCCTTCCCGGATTCGCCCCTTTTCACTCGCTGCCCCTCACTCCTGGAACCTTCTTCCCCCGCGAGCAAGAGCCATAACTTCTTTAACCAGCTTCAAAACGGAGTTGAAGACCATCCTGTTCAGGGCAGCGTTCCCAGGCATTGCATAATTGTCTTGCTATTTGATGTTCTTTTGTTGTCTGTTTTATTGAATCATTTCCTGTATTGCTATGTATTTTATAAGTATTATCCTACTAGAGAGGCCCCCTCCCCACCATCTTTCCCTTCTCCTTTTGTGTCATGTTTTTTTAGATTGTAAGCCTGAGGGCAGGGAACCGTCCAATTAAAAAGATTGTATGTACAGCGCTGTGTAAATTTACAGTGCTTTATAAATAAAGGTTAATAATAATAATAATAATAATAATAATAATAATAATAATAATAATTAATAGTAATCTAAAACCAATAATCTCCAGTGTATCAGGTGTAATGTTTTCTAGGTCTGATTTGTTTTCTGGCTTAAGCAACAGGATACTCTGTTCTTCCTGATTTGTCCTTGTTCTTCTTTGCCTTGCCTTGCCCTGCTCTATCTCATCTTCCGTGGAAACTAGGTCTTTGCAATTAACATATAAAGCGAGGTGTGTGCGTGCATGTATAGTCACAGTCAGTCCCCAGTGTCTTCCCTCCTGTGTCCTAAGTGCTCTGATTATTTTGCAAATGAGCACAAACGTTGCTAAATAAATGTTCCTGCTGGGCTGATGTTCTAGACTGAATACCATAAATTAAGCCTGCCTTTTGAGTATAATTATCTGATACCACAAGGATGCATGAAACCAAGGCTCAGTAGAACATCAGCCCATTGAGTAGCCACACAAATTGTATGTAATGCTTCACCTGCTTGGGTTGTCTGGAACCTCAACAGTATTGTATCTCTGTCTAATTGCTCTGCCCACAGCCCTTGTGATCATAACCTCCCTGTGCTGGAATAGAAAACTCAGCTTGTCTGGAACTATACCTGCTCTCACTGCCCTAGGGATGTAAAAATACTTG
The DNA here is from genome assembly GCF_019175285.1 of Sceloporus undulatus. Lineage (NCBI taxonomy): Eukaryota > Metazoa > Chordata > Lepidosauria > Squamata > Phrynosomatidae > Sceloporus > Sceloporus undulatus. Next base: position 27,130,198 of record NC_056523.1, on the reverse strand, counting down.
CAAATTTTCTCACCTTGATGACTAATGGGGGGCATCAAGACACCCCACCCTTGGAGATTTTTTCACTTTATTTTTATTTTATTTCCCCCCGCAGGAAAACTTTATTTTCCATAAAATCCAGAGTTCTATGGATAACGATATTATTATTATTACTGTTGTTATTGTTGTTGTTATTATTTGGTTGAAAGTAAATGTTTGAAAAAGAAATGTCCAAAGTTGAAAGAGAATCACTGGAAAATGTACAAAAATTCTCACAACCTTGCCTGGTGAGGGACTGAACTTTTAAAATTATCTGTCTCTGCATGCATAAACAAATGAATGAAGGGAAGGTTTGCATCCCTATGCATTGCTAGTAACCATCTACCACATTTCCTGTCTTGCATGAATAGCTAAACTGCCTCACCTGCCAGGGAAGGCATATAACAAGGGGCTCCAAAAAGGCATGGCCATTGCTGCTGAGATGACTGGCATGCCTTTGTACATGTTGCTGTGCTGCTGTACTCTTCACAACTGGAGATTTGTATGTCATTTGTGAATAACATGTGTTGGAAAATCACATGATAGCTACCATAAATGTACAGCTACAGAGGATGAAGTTTGACATTTACTGTAGTACTTCACACTTGATGCTAAGTAAGAATTAGTGGTCCTCATCTGGTTGGGAACTAAATCACATCTATAGCCATTTACAAAGCTAAAGTCTGATATGATTTTCACAATCCCAAACTGGCACTTTTAGATGTGTCACCCTTTCCTCTCCAGGTTTTTCATCTGTACAATGCATAGGGAATTCAGAATTGGAGTGTGCATTTGCATTATTTTCTGGGATTGAATGATGGATTCCAATTGCACTGATGATTCTAATTTAGTTACTGTGTAGGAGTGTTTGGTCACAATCAGTCTTCTAGAGTAAATGAAAGTGCCTATTCCAAACCATAATTTAGATCTTCAAAATCATGGATGTTGACGATTTAACAAATGGAGATGCTAAGGAATGCAGAGAGCCAGAGTGGTATAGTGGTTTGAGTGTTGGGCTATGACTTTGGAGACCAGGGTTCAAGTTCCCCCTCCTTCGTGGAAATCCAGTGGGCAAGTCACACACTCTCAGCCTCAGGGAAAAAGGCAAAGGCAAACCCCTTCTGAACAAATCTTGCCAAGAAAACATTATGAAGATAGGGTTTGCCTTAGGGTCACTATGGACCCGAAACAGGCCAAAAGTGCAGCCTTTGGGCCAGTCAAGGGGCATGGTGTTCAGATGATGCATGCTCCTGGATTGGGCCAAAGCCATGCATTGGCTGCCTAAGACAGCCCAAACGCAGCGCAAAAAGAAGCACAAAAAAGTGTTCCTTGCCAGCAATCCATTGTGGACCATGGCGGCAACCAGCCTCAGGACCACAATGTCTGCTCAAGGCCAAAAAGTCATAAACAACTTGAAGGCACACAACAACAATAAGAAAACGCTACAACTTGCAAAAGGACAAGAGAGATTCTCCTTTTAAAAATACGGAAAAGATTGTCTTTTATTAACTAATTATAGGCCTTTTTAGGAACTTTGGAACTAAGGAGCATGACTCCCCCCATTGTTAAATTTCACTGGGTGGTCCCTGGGTTTTGCTCTTCCTACTTGTGCAAAGAAAATCTCAATAGATCACCAGGGTTTCTCCAGAGCTTACAAATTTGTTGCCCATTCTTGATGTGTATGTTAGAATTATACCTGGCCGTCCTCTTGTCAAACGTCGCTAGCTAAAATGGTGAGGCATTACTGAAAAGAGAGAGGAACAACTGTTGGTCAAGCTATACAATTTTCTTTAGGTAAATAAATAGGAAAGTAAAAATAGGTTGAGCTGCGATGATCCAAAGGTATTCTATGTAAGCTTTATGTCCAGAATTATGTTAGTGGTCTTGCTTGCAACATGTCTGAGAAAAGTCACCACAACAATTGATGTGATGATTTCCTTTATTTTCTTCAACAGTCCTTGCATGTTGAAGGGTTGACTATGTCGCTTCGGTTTGGGCAGCATCTCATCAAGCCTTCAGTGGTGTTTCTGAAGACGGAACTATCTTTTGCCCTAGTGAATCGGAAGCCGGTGGTCCCAGGCCGTATCCTTTTTTCTGTGCCTAGAGAATATCAAGTGTACTGGCGCTGGATACTTGGCAGTCTCCATAGGAGAAGAAGCATCTTCTCTCTTCACATGGAAGAACAGGTAAGATGTTACTCATATTTATTCTGAAGCCAGTCAGTGGAACATAATATGCTTGATCAGTGTTGCAGAACTTCTGAAAGCAGTTGCTTGGCAACGGCGACCTTAAAGGTGAATTTTCTCCTGACCTTTTCACCAAAGAAGATGTATAAATAAACAGATGGTGTTTCTTTCTTTCTTTTCAAAAAAAGATCTGAAAGTGTTCGGAAGATCCTCTCTGTTTAAACTGTCATATCATTGGTCCTGTAGTATCATCGATCTTTGCTAATGCTGTCACCAGTGTTGTCATCTCAGCAAATGCCTCACTGGGGCCTTTTTGAGGTGTGTCCTTGGAATTAAAATGCAACAAGCCTCTTAAGATGGCTAAATGTCAGGTACACCAGCATCAAAGCAACAGGTCCATGATTCCCTGGGGTATACCACCAGCTAAACAATCTGATTCTCTCTCATTTTCTGTATTGTTTGTGTGTGTGTGTGTGGGGGGGGGGGAATCAGACAGAAATACTGATTTCTTACATGAGAAAAAAATCCTCTTATAGTTACTGAGGAGATAATGATAACTCATTGGCAAAGCTTGTGCTTTCATGCAGAGAGTCCAAGATCATATTTGAGATATATCTAGTTAGAACAAGGGTGAGGAATGTCAGACCTTGGTGCCAAATCTGGCGTCCCAATTTAGGACTCTGGGCTTCTTGAGGTATCCATTCTACCTGTGTTATGGTGTCATAATTCTGTGGCTTCCAAATTTCTAGGTTTGTCCAATTCCAAGATTTAAATTCCTCTTAATTTCTGGCAGTGAGATGTTAAGCTAAAATAGGCTGGTATTTTTAAAGCCACCCTTTTGTCTTTGGTGCATCCTGTCAGTGGCATATGGTCATTTACAACTTTTATTATTATTATTATTAACCTTTATTTATGAAGTGCTGTAAATTTACACAGCACTGTACATACAATCTTTTTAGTTAGACGATTCCCTGCCCTCGGGCTTACAATCTAAAAAGACAAGACACAGAAGGAGAAGGGAGTGGTGGAGGGAGAGGGTAAGAGGTCCAGCAGTTCCTCTCTACCTCCAAGGCCTGGACCAAGGCAGATGGACTGGAGGGAGGGCGAGGCTTCATAATGGATGGTTAATCTTCTTCCAGGGGAAATACATACTCTCAAGTAGGATAATACAGTACATAGCAATACAGGAAATGGTTTGATAATTTTTGACAATGAATTTTGCATTGAATTTGAATTGAAAATTGAATTGAGTTTTTTGAAATATGCCCTTGATCTGAAGAAAGTTTTTATTCTTGAAATGTAAAGGATCAGGTTGCAGGTAATGGGGAAAACTTTTGCCGAATATCCCAATGAGTATATGCCTTATTCAGAGGCAAAGTACGCAATTCTGAGCTAGCTGTACAAAGAGTTTGTACTCTTATAAGACAGTTTCTTACATATTAAAAAGTACATCTGGGATGATATAATGAAAACTATTTGTTTCAAGGTACAGTCCATGTCAAACATGTTTGTTGACTGTTTTCCAAAGCTTGTGATCATTGGTATATCCAGAAGTGCTCAGAACAGTCCCACATTGCTTTGATAGAAGTTTTCATTAGGCTTCAAAATAATGGTCTTCAAAATAATGTTGATTTATTCATAAAGTTTCATTTTTAGCAAAGTATGGTGCTCATGGGCAGCCCTCTAGGGTTGTTGTGTTCAAATTGATCTTTAAATAGGAATGCAGTCATGGTTTCAAAGCAATCATGTTTATATAGGTCATGTACTAGACCACATCAAAAATCACTGCTGACTGCTTCAGAGTAAACTTGCAGTATGTTTTGTGCTTACAGGTTTCTTGTCTTGGCTGATTGTAGCAAACTCTCTGTACCATATGACCTGTCAGTCTGAGTTGTTTACAACTTTCGTAAATAGCTTGACAAACTTACAGGATTCTGCAATATCAACTATTGCATTAATAGTATAATTAATCATGGTTTTGGTATAACAAGCCAGCCCACTATTCAAGAATGCTCCTCAGAAGTGCCCTTCCATGTACCATGTAATAAATTAGTGATTCTTGTACATGGGCTTAACACATGTAACCACCATGTTATGCAGCATGATGGTATCCACCAATGTTTTGTTGCTCCAGAGTTTCCTCAAAATTCTAGAATGATCTCTGTTGTTTCCCCAGCACTATAAATTGGTGGTCCTACATGCTAATAACCACACCTGAGAACATGCATGTTTCTGCCCTCCGCCCCAAGGAGGTCCCTTATTGGAGTAATTAGATAATGACAACTGACACTTGGTCAGTAATTGAGTTGATGACCAATTGGGAACCTTTACAGAACATTGGCTGTGCTCTTCTCTCCAGTTCACAAGAAATGGCATGTAATAATAATAATAATAATAATAGTTTTTACTTATATCTTCTTGCCTCTCCCAATGGATTGAGATGGGATCACAACAGAGTTAAAAACAATTACAGTATTAGTTACTGCATAATTAAAACCACAGCTAAAATGTCTTAAAATAGGGTTGGGTAACTGAGATTTCCAGATGTTATTGAAAAGTAAAAGGTTAATACTATCAAAGGCCTCTAGTCCTGATGCCTATATATCACCTCCAGTATTGGAGAAGTACTCCTTTGAATGCCAGTTGGGTTGCTATTGCTATTGCATTCATGCCTAGTGGTGGGCTTACTATACATCTATGTTTGGCCATTGTCTGAATGGAATCCTGGACTAGATTGCTCTTCGGTCTGATCCAGCATGGCTCTTCTTGTGTTCTTACATTGTTCACTGATATGAGATGTGCCACAGGCTTTCCAACCTCTGGTTACAAAACTTAATTTTAGTTGTATCTAGGTAACTGTAGAGCTATATGAAATAGCCAGCTTTGACTGTAATTAAAAATTTACTGCTATTGTAGCGGATAGTGCCTAAGTAGTGCACAATAACTATCTGTCCTGTATGCAGTTACGGGGAAATAAGCTCTGTTTAATATTCCTAGGTGCTTGCTCCAAGTAGTCAGTAGGATTGCAGCAATAATCTATAAACTGGTAAAACTCAAATTTATTAAATTTAATAGTGGTTAAATTCAACCCCCCTCCCCCCTTGTTTTAGCAGGAAAATAATACCTGAACATTTTTTCCCAACAGTTACCTTTCTGACTGATGCATTTTTATTTCAGAATTAGTTCTGATATTCCACAGTGTGTAAAGTGTGTGTGTGTTTGAACTGGTTCATATGTTGCATTGCATACAAGACAGCCTTTCTTTCTTTCTTTCTTTTTCACAGTCAAACATGTAAGTGTTCAGTTACTAAAAACAAAAGCTGAGCCTTCTCTCCACAATTATGCGGAGAGAGGAAAGAAGAAAGGAGGAGAGAAAATTACCTGGCTGAAAACAGTCTGTGGTGTGTAAAATAAAGCAATTTGCTGTTGTGAGCCATAAAAGGCTTGCATAAAGCTACATTCATCTGATCCAGCAACAAGAGTATTTCCTGTGCTTTACAGCAATAATTTTATCTCCTTGGTTTCTGACTCACTTACAGCCTGCCTTTTAATATATATGTATTTCCTAGCAGACAATGAAATATTAATATATTTGAATTTCTGTGAGTTAGAGACAAAAAGAATAAGTTTGAAAGCCAATTCACTTTAGATGTCAGGTTAATTAACTTGTGTGTTTGAAAAACCCAGGTTTAAAATGAACAGAGGGAAGTTTTTGATGGTGAATTTATTCCCAGAGTACGGGCAGAGCTGGGAAAGTTACCTTCAGCAGTAAGTAGTTCCAGTTTTAGTTTCAGTGGCCTAGCCAGAATTGGGGGGGGGGGGGGACAGATTGACCAAATGCGGCATCTTTCTGGTGGCTTGGGAGCATGGCGTACACACAAGGCCCGCCCCAGTAAACTGGGAACACGCCATGAAGCTGTCCCGCTGCCCATATGGCAGCAGGTTTTGGGCACACTGGTGTCATTGTGTTTAGATGCAGCACGCTGCTGGAGCCCCAAAAAACCACCATGGTGGAAAGGCACCTTTTTCCTGGTGCAAAAAGGAGCTTCTTTCTGCCATTTCTTATTGTGACAGAAAAACTCCAGGTTGGGGGCATGGTGTGGGTAGCCTCAATCCGGCATTTTTGGGCCATCTGACTCTTTACAGTCACATGTCTGGCAAAGTAACCTAAATAAGGTGTTTTTTTGTTGTTGTTGTTGTTACTGCTTTTTTAAATACTGAATATTTTTCTTGCCATTGCACAGGGCAAAATTTGAGCCAATATATGATCACATAATATTCACCTTCTGTCATGCAGTAAGGCCACATCTGCATAAGTAAAAAGAAACAAATAAGTTAGGTTTTCACCATGAAAGGTGAAGTAGGCAAATGTAAGCAGAGAGGGCACAATTTCCTTCCTGACTCCCCCATGGGCTGCACCTTCCTGACAGTACTCTGAATACCTTTGTCTTCAACAAACTAACTGGAAGTGATGTCATGTCACTTCTTGTTGCCATTTTGCAAAGGACTCTGACAATCATAGAGGCAGTTGGGGTGCTGGAAAGTACTGAAGAACTTTCTGTGTGGGGCAGTAGTGTTTTGCAAATTGGAGAGGATTTCTTCACAGTTTTGGGACAAAAATCTCTTCAAAATCATGCCAAATTAACAACACTTCAGATGATGGGTTCACCAATGGCTACAAAAATGAGGTTCAGTGGATACCATTTGTTTGTTAGGTTGTATTTGTGATGTCAAATAGTTATTGCGTTTTTTATTGGAGAAAGGGGTTATTTACAAATAGTTGTGGTGAGTCTCAGTTGGGTGTCTTTGTCAGAAACGGAGAAATGGATAAGCTTGACTGGGATCTGAAGTTATAGGAGAGCGGAGTCCATCGTAAAAGTTGGATCTCCCTTATCTAGAATTCCAAAATCTGAAATGTTCCAAAAACCAAAACATTTTTCATGGGTTTCTGAGATAGTGACACTTTTGCTTTCTGATTCGTTCAGTGTACACAAACTTTGTTTCATACATAAAATTATTAAAACAGTGTACACAATTATCTTCTATGTGTATAATATGTATATGAAACAAATTATTTTTGTTCTTAGACTTGGGTCCCATCTTTAAGATGTCTCATTACGTACATATATGCAAATACAGGTCTTCTGAAACATCTCTGGTCCCAAGCATTTCTGATAAAGGAAATATCTTAATTTGCATTTTATAAAGTTAGCATGGTGTAGTGGTTTAAGTGTTAGAATATGGATCTTGAAATCCAAGCAGAACTGTAAAAAACAACTAACAGCAGATTGACTGAATCTCCACTGAGTCATGGAACCCCCCTGAATGTCCTTTGGCAAGTCCCACTCTCAGACTCAAAGCAAGGAAAAGGCAAATCTTCTCTGAACAAATCTTACCAAAAAAACCCAAATGATAGTAAGTTGGAAATGACTTGAAGGCAGACAGCAACAATGACAACAATGTGTGTATGTGTAACTGCCCATTTTGAGTCAGGTTGGATACTCATTAAAAATAAAAGCCCTGCCATATGCTATTGCAGGTTCAGGGACAACATTCTTGAATACTGCCAGGTAAGAGATGACTTTGACATTGAGCCTTCCTATTCTGCTTTTGGGCTTCCCATTGGCATATGGCTGGCCATTATGGGAAACAGAGTATTAGAAAAGCCTTTGGTCTGATTCAACTAGGCTCCTCTTATTTTCTTCTGATATGTAGATATGAATGCTGGAATGCTGTCAATGTTTATATTGTTACACAGCTAGCTCTACATTTTGCTTTGGGATTCATGCATCTTCATCATGTTGGCATTTTAACTGCAGTTTAATAATTCATCTTCTTGTCCTTTTTCCACATGGCTAGCAATCCTTTTGCAGAGCCAATATGAGGTAGTGATTTTATTGTTGGACTCCAGGAGACCAAGGTTCAAATCCCTGCTCAGCCATTTGAACCTGCTGGGTGAGCTTGAGCAAATCATACTTCTCAGCCTAAGAGGAAGGCAAGGTTTTTCTGAATAAATGGTTGCTGTAAGTCAGAGTTGACTTCAAGGCATATAACAACAAGAACCTGGAGTTCCCAACACTGTTACAAACAGTAAAACAGTATGTGAAAGGGGCAGGACCTCTAGGGAAGATAGTTGAGCTCCTGGAGCCTAAGTGGTCAAGATGAACTTGTTTACACAACTCATTACCCTGTGATCAGAATCCCTTAATCCTGTAAGGTCAAGCCTGGAATTCAGTTGTTTGAGATATGTATTAGAAAGAAACTCTTAAATTCTTAGTGATATGCCCAAGATATTTATTGAACAGGTAGAAGAGGTTTAAGGGATCTTTTACTGAGAAACTGAAGTTCAAGATGCGTTTGAATGTTTGTTGAATGAAGACTAAATGAAAAAAATGGAACCAAGCAGAACTGTAGAAAAAAGCTAACAATAGAGCAACTGATGTGTGATAAAGGAACAATCGCCAGCAAGAGTGGAATCAAAAGAAAATGGAATAATTTAGAGGTGAATAATGTTGAATGAAAGATGGGAAATTATTAACCTCCATGTGATTGTTTTGAAGGATTTTGAAGTGTGCATTTTTGACAAACAAAGCAAGAAATGAATAATGTGACAAATATGCAATCATCACAAGAGCAAATCCTTTCCAATAGGTAAGTCATCTGTGGGTTTTTATGTGGTAGATTTTTAAAACATCAAAAACACTGCTTCTTGCAAAGGACCCCCTCCCTCAAATTGGTGAAGTTTGCAAGAATTTCTGAAATATCTCATGTCAAACTTGCTTTTCAACAGCAATGTGATAATTTATTTATTTAATTTCTATGCCACTTTTCTCCCAGAAGGGGACAAAAGGTGGCTCACAAATAAAAACAAAAACGTATTACAATAAAACAATTAAAAACATCAGCTAAAAACAATATAAAAATTACCAACATTAAACCACAATAAAACTACAATACCCACCCCCGTATAACAAACACCCCATATAAAACCCATCCCATGATTACACATTAAAAAGCCTGCCTGAATAAAACCCTTTATAAGAAATGGTTGATAAGAAAATATCTTAATCCAAAACACCTTAGTTTGCAGTTGGCCCAGAAATATAGCCACAGAGGGACAAAATTATGCTTCCTTCAATGCATGTACCACCGTGGCCAGATCCAACATCTCAAGCAATGGGCATAGTTGGTACAAAAGCTTTAAATGTGCAAAAGGACTCTTAGACATCGGAGAAGCCTGAGCCTCCAGATCCATAGCTGAGTCCAGAAGTGCATCCAAACTGCAAACTTGTGTCTTCAGGATGAGTGTAACTATATCTAGCACAAGTTGAATCCCTCTGCCTTGTTTGGATTAAGTTTCAATTTGTTTGCCCTCATCCAGTACATTAATGATGACATACACCGGTTTAAAACCAAGACAGTACTCATTCAGTTCCCAGATTTCTAGCACAACTTTAGTTACACATTTAGAAACAGAGTTTATACATCCAAAGAAAATGGGCAGACAAAGATACCATGGGAATACAAACTCAGCAAATATAAGAGTTCCAGATTGTGAATGACTTTTTTTGTTTTGTTTTGGTATCTCAATACTAAAAAATCACCAAATCCCTTCAAGATTTATTATAGCTGGACATAAGAAAAATGGTGAAATAACAGGCTTGGAAGTGAGGGGCAAGGAGTGGAGCAGAGTTAGTTTTAAAATACCCCAGGGGATATATAAGGGGAGATGGGGGCAATTAGTGGGAATGGAAATCTTAAGCACTCTGTATCATCTTGCCATGTTCTGTCACAAATACATTACTGCATACCTGCACTAGCATTATAAAGTGAAATCAGTGGAGTAACCCATGTTTGCTTCATAATGTTTACATGGTATACAAAAGCAGTGGAAAGATGAGTGACTCAGAGTGCATCTACACTGTAGAAATAATGCACTTTAACACTACTTTGAGTGCTGTAGCTCCATACTATAGAATCCTGGGATTGGTAGTTTTATAATGAGTGCTGGTGCTTCACAAAACTTGCTGGAATATCTGTGTTGGACTTGGTATAGAAACACCTTGACTGAACTGAGCAATGCAAAATTCTGTTATTAAATTGCTTCACTCATTAGCAATACTGACACTTCGTTTTTGGTACCAATGTGAGTAATTTTAAGACTTTCATGCTTTTTTCTGCATGCATTTACCATCAGCATAACACAGTTTTGCATGTGTTCTGCTTGTGTCTTCAATAAATATAACCATTGTTGAGTTTGCTTTTTGTTGTTTTGCTCTTGTGGATGTATTTCCCCCCTATGCATCTTGTTGTTTTCTTATTGCACCTAAAGGTTCTCACTTTCATCTTGTGTTAAAGCTTGAAAAATGAATTTGAACATTAATAGAATCTATTTGTGGACTAGGGCTTTTATGGTAAATAAAACTATTCATTTGTTATGTCCTATTGTTTTCAGCAGACACGGTATTGATCTTTGGGTTTCTGCTCGGGGATGCCATAAGGAGCTCTAGCATAAGAGGGGAGCAGAACAACATTTGTAAATTGATTGAATATAAAGCATAATGACAGAGACAAACATCATTTCTACAGCAAAGCTATATTATACAAACCATTTTTCAACAGCTTATTGAACTGGCTATTGAAAAGAACAGCCTATCCAAGGTGGAACAATAAGCAGGATGTTATTGGGACCAAACAATTTTATGGTGATTCATTGAGGACAGTGTGACCTGTACAAAATATGCGTCAAGAATTAGAATGGATTTTTTTTAAAAAAAACTTTTTGCCCTACTTTGGTTGCAAAGAAAAGTTGTAGTGTGTGAACAAGAATATACTTTTGTTGAAGCTGTTCTTTATATATGCATTGATTGTATAGTTAATCTCCATCTGCATCTTGAATTCAAAAAGCATAGATAGCTTTCTGTTGTTCCTGTCAGTACTAAGTGCTGTGACTTTTATCTGTGGCTTTAAATGGCTAAAAGTGTGGGGTAAGATTAGGTGGAGAAACTGGAATAGAATAAATTAATATAAAAACAATGCACAAGAGATTAATTGACTCCTAGAAGTTTGGCACTGATGTCCTCCAACATTTCATAGATGAAATCTGGGACATTTGTGGCTAAGCAATAGCAGTGTGGTCAAAACAGGAAAAAAATGAGGAAGAATACGCAAATCAGGAGACGGTGCAATAGTTTGTTTTTGTCTGAGTCTACAAGCAATACTCTATCTCCTCCTGTCAGTGAGTCCTTTGGATGTGAAGTGGTTTGATTCTGGGACCCCTTACGGATGCCACAAAACCCCAGATTATCACGCCCCATATTATTACAGTAGGACTGCGCTATCCACAGACATACCATCCACAGATTTGAGGATCTGCAGATGGCATGCCCCCATTGTCCCCAGTTGTGGCCCAGACATGTGGTCTTGTCCCCATTAGGAACAGTTTCCGTTGTCTCCATTGGTGGTGCATGTACGTGGCCGCACCACCACTAGGAAGAATGGGACTTGAGCATCTGTGGATTTTGGTATCTATGGGGCAATCCGGAATGGATCCCCCGTGGATACTGAGATCCCACTGTAAATGGCAGTATCATGAACAAATACACTTCAATGTGTCCATGTTCACGTCACTGCTATTTAATAATTATGGGACTTGATGATCCACAGATGGTTGAATTTATGGATCTGAAGCCTGCAGAGCTGAAGGGCCCACTGGACAAATTACTTTTGCACTTTGAACTCAGTTTGCAGTAACGGAAGTAATCTGAGGACAAAGAGGGGAAATGGGAGGAGGAGAGAGAAACTGGGATGTTTTTAAAACAGAAGAAAAAGTAAAGCAGAAAAGGATTATTTGGGATCGTCCCTACCAGATTGGACAAGATGGGTGATATAGTATTGTGAAATATATATGAGATAAAGAGGATGAACGGGCTTTCATATTTTGAAATCTTTTATTTCAAAATAGTTATTTTAAAGAACTAATAGGAATGTTGGTTAATTCAGTATTAGTGTTTTATTGATCTTATTTTGTATTATTGTATTATTTTTACTGATGTAATCCCACCTCGATCCTTGGGAGAGGCGGGAAATATAAATAAACTTTATTATTATTATTATTATTATTATTATTATTATTTTGTATTTGGAGGTTGGGAAAGCTACTTTTTGTATACAACTTCCCACATCCCCCAAGCTGGCTGAAATATTATGGGAGCTCTAGTCCAAAAATTTAATTTTCCAAAAGTTGTTTTTTATTTTCTTATCAGAACCTCAGGATCCACCAGCCAGAGCTTGGTGCAAAAACAAAACAAAACAAAAACAAAAACATTATGTAAAAAAAGGATTTACTTTTGTGTTGACTCACAGTTTGGTAGTTGATTCAATGTGTTTACTCTAGATGAAATTAACCATAGGACTGAAACCATGGAATACATTTTGTTCCTTCTCTCGTCTGTCAAAACGTAATGGATCTGTTGTGTATGTAATACAATGTCCTGGAAGTGAGAAAGCAAGATGAACATTCAGCAGAAAATATTCAGCAGAAAGAAGCAGAAGGTTGATGGATGGAGGTGCCCATCCCCAATCTTGAACCTTGTCCATTACATTTGGTATGTAATTAGGAACAGTTCCCCATTCCTTCCCCTAATAAATTCAGTGATCAAAACTTAGTATCAAAATAAAAAAAGTAAGACTGGTTGTGCAAGAGATTTCAGAGCCTGAATTTATGACAGAAAAATAACACAATTAAAAGAGATGAATGGGATACATTGTTATTCCTAACAAATGTCAAACTATTATCATACATAATGGCACACACATTTGGAATTTCCATTTGTAATGAAAATAAAATCTGCAGGAAAGTCAATGAGAATTGCATTGAATTCCATATTGTTACTCTAATGTATCATGATGTTTGGGAGAGATGTCTTCGAAATCTGTAACACATTGATCTTTCCCTCTCCAAAATCAAATTTTGAGACAGATGTGAAGTTTCTCTTTGTATCTCTTTGTTATGGGATTGATGACAAAAAGTTTGCTTGTCTCACCTTTGTTCTACCAAATATATATAAGTCAATGGGAGAGCATTTTTCTGTCAGGCAAATTGAAAACAAGAATTAGAACTTGATTCACTATAACTGTTTCCAAAGAGATGTTTGGTGATTTCACAGATAATAACAAGCTTTCCAGTAAGATGTTCTTGTTTTTAAATGGCAGGTGTCAAGGCACAGGTTTTGTGTGTAACAGTGGAAAAGATTACTCAGCTTATGTTGATGCACATAAACATGGTCTGAGCTCCAAACACATAGTCTTCAACTTGATGGATTGTTGCATCATAGGGTTTGCATCCTTCCGAGGTCACTAAAATGAGTACCCAGATTGTTGGGGGCAAATTACCTTACAGTTGTAAACTGCTTAGACACTGCTTACGCGGTATGAAGCGGTATATAAATGAAGCTTGTTTGTTTTAGGGTTTCTTCAGTAAAAGATCTTCAAAATATAGTTTACCAAGCTTTCTTAACTATAGTATCAACATGCTCTATCTATGGTGCATGTTATGCTGTTGCCTCTGAGACATCCTCTGCCAGTGTCACCCCCATTTCTGCTGCTGCCCATTTCGTCTGGCTCCTCAGGAAAACCTTGATGCCTTAGTATATATCCAGAAACAGCAGAAAGGAAACTGCCCTGATGGTGCAATGGTTAAATGTCTGTACTGCAGCCACTCACTCACAGACCATAAAGTTGCAAGTTCAATACCAGCCAAGAGCGGCTCGACTCAGGCCTGCATCCTTCTGAGGCTGCTAAAATGAGTACCCAGCTTGTTGGAGGCAATTGGTTTACAGTTGTAAACCACCTAGAGACTGCTTTGGAGATATGAAACTGTATATAAATAAAGCTGCTATTGCTATTGCTATTGCTATGGCTGTTGTCTTTGGGGCAAGGACTGGGGACAGCATATAACATATTTCAATTATGTTTTAAACTTAAATTTTTGTGTTTTTAACAGTATTGGTTATTGTTTTGAATTTTAATTTTTTTTGTACAAATAGTTTTTGGTTGATCCTTGTTACTAATTGGATGTAAACCACCTTACGTCCAGTTTTTCAGACAACCACATCACAACTGGTGACCTCATTTGTCACCAAAGAGAAACTAGGGTGTTTTAAAAGCAACTGAGAGAGTGGAAGAACAGATGATTAATCAGGATTGTCTCTGCCAAATTGGGATAGCTGGAGGGTACATTTCTTGAAGTGCAAATAATGATGCAAAAGTGTGCAGAAATCCCTATGTTCACGTGGAGCAAACTACCAAAAGTGTCCTTGCATTTTGCTATCAAAATACATGAAGATTTACAACCCTAACTATGAAATGGATTCAGTTTGATCAGTTGAACCTAGCATGTGCACCAGTCATTACTTCTGGCTTTAAAATAACTAAACTCAATAAAATCTTATCCATATAAATTAGTCACTTAACAGGATATCTGTCTGCTCAATAGGCAAGAAGGTTATCAGGGCTGCAGTCCTTAGCACTCTAATTAGGGTGTGTCCCAATGAAAAGTGTGGGTCTTTCCAAGCACAAAATACACAAAGGTGTGTGATGTAAATGTTCTTATGTGGTAAACTGGAAGGACTGCCTTTAGTCTTTCTAACCATAATACAGCATCCGTACCCTGTTAAGTTTAGTGTTATATGAGTAACAAGTATGACTATAACTTCATATCTAATTTTTCTCCTTCCTTAATACAGCCAGAGATTGTTATAGTTATCAAGAGATCTTTTTATCTTACAGATTTATTTCCATCATGGGGGATCTCTTCAGACTGAAAATTATTTCTCCTTCTGCTAATAATTTGGTAGTGAATCACAATAACCTCTGGACTATTTGATGAAAATGGCAATTTAGGTGTAATGGATGTTTTATAAGTTACATCCAGATCAAATATAGGAGGAAATATTGCATTAAACTGTCACTGCTTTTTTTAAAAGAATAAATAAAGTGGAGCTTGGTTTTAATGTAAAATCCCTTTTGCTCATTTGCCATGGGGCGGCTTTTTTTAAAAGTATTGCTGTGTTCTGTGTTCTGCTCAGAGATTAGATTGAATTTCTTCTATTACAATTATTAATTAAACAATTCTGTGCCATTTTCAGCTATGTGAACTCCAGCTTAGTTCAAAGAGTGGGACATATCCTCATTTCTATAGTTTTTATCCAAAACATTCAGAACTCCCAAGATCACAAGCTAAGTTAAACTTTGTATAAATTATTTGTGAAACAGCAGAAAAGGCCTGGTGCATTACTTCACTACGGAGATTTTTACATGGGAACAGGATAAGGATCGGATCCCTCCCCGATCCTTAACCCATCTGTGACTGTGATGGTACAAAAGGCTTTCAAATTGTAGCACCGATCCCACCATTAACCTGTCACTAAAACCGTATTACATTAACACAATTCTGTTAATGCAAAATGCCAGCCAATGTCACTTTAATGACAGATTAATGGTGGGAAAATGACGGAATCTGCACAACTTCATCTAAAAGCATTTAACACGATCACCATCATTTGCACTTACTGGACGGGATAAGCGTGAATCCCATTTGAAAATACTTCCTGGGGTCGCTCAGGAAGGATGGGAACATGACGGGACAGAGATGGGATGTCCTTTGTCTGATAATTCCCTATGTAATAAATAATAATAATAATAA